>NC_041387.1:510133589-510192430 GCF_002162155.2 Triticum dicoccoides
ACTGCGGCCACCGGCGCGGTCGAGTGCGGGCGGCGGAGATCCGGGCCAAGCAGGCGGACGGCGGCAGCGGCACGGGCTCGCACGGGCCCGATCCGGGACCCGCGGGCCGCGGCGGTGGTGGGAGGAGAGAGAGGGCGCGGGCCGGGGCTGAGGTGGCGGCGCGCCACTGGCTGAGGGGGCGGCGGCGATGACGTGTCGCGCCCTGATTGGGCGAAACGACATGTCCGGCGGACATGTCCGGCGCGGATGGACATATCCGGCGGCGCGGAGGAGTTTTGCAAGGGTTTGGACTGCGGGAATTTCGGGGGAGGCCACATATATATAGGTAGAGGGAGCTAGGAGTGTCCAAATGAGGAGCGGTTTTCGGCCACGCGATCGTGATCGAACGACCGAGAGCATGGAGGGGAGTTAGATGGGTTTTTGGCCACTTTGGAAGGGGTGTTAGGCTGCAAAGAGAAAGAGGCTTTACGGTTACCCGGTTAACCGTTGGAGTACCAAACGAACTCCAAATGGCACGAAACTTGACAGGCGGTCTACCGGTGGTATACCAAGGCCGCTTGGCAAGGCTCGGTCCATTCCGAGAACGTTTAATACCCGCTCACAATGAGAGACGAAAGGGGAACGCCGGAGGGCATAGAAGCGCCGGATTGCAAAACGGACAACGGGGAAAAGGCTCGAATGCATGAGACGAACACGTATGCAATGCAATGCACATGATGACATGATAAAATGCAAAACGCAAGCAAATTATATGGCAACAACGACGAATAACTGACAGACACCTGGCGCATCGAATTCGGGGCATTACATCCATCAACCCATTTGTTGTCTGTGTCATAGCTGGACCGATGGACAGACAAGTCAACTTCTTCGGCCTATTGGCTCGCAAGTGCGTGCATCTCCTTGGTCCAAGTTTTAAGGGCTTCATTATCAAATGTTGATCCGTCTTCTTGTTCGTCAGGTTAGCCCTTTTCGGTATCTACCGGGTCAAGATCAGCTATCCAAGCTTTGGCCTGAGTCAGTGCTGATAAAGCGCCAGCCCTTGCAGCAGATCACTTCACCTCTTCTATCTGGGCCGGTGTCATAGATAATTTGGCCAATGTATCCTTTATCAAGGTTGGTGGCGGTTTGTTGTACGAGGCTGCGAAGATGACTCATTGAGCGCCGGTATACAGTTGTTCTATCAAAGTATAGGCTGCCTTCAACTTCTTACGTATATCAGAGCCCAGATGAGCAACACGGCTACCTGCAACGGTTTAAAAGATTGCTGGTAAACTGGCAGTATCAAAAATGTTTACTAGCAAGATAAAGAAGAGTACTTACCAAATATAGCAGAAGTCATTGCATTGATTTGTTTTTTTAAGCCACTCAGTTCTTCTGCTAGCGGTTTAAGTGCAGCTTCAGCATCCTCTGCCCGCTTCAATAAAGCAGCTTTTTCAGTTTCCCAGCTGGCACGCTCGTTCTTGAAGCCATCTTTCAATTGCTCCATGGTTGTCAAAGCGGCCTTCAGTTCATCCTTAGCCTTGGAGGTTTCTGTTCGCTGGGACATGATATTTTCTTCAAGATCGGCAATTTGGGACTCCTTATTGTTCAAATCAGCCTGCAACAGACAGATGATAAGTTGTTAATATCTTCTCAAAAGTCCCAAGCACATAACAAGTTATACACTTGGCACTTGGGGGCTAATGTGGATTGCTTCTTAATTGACATTTTCAAGTCCCAAGGCTCAATACAAGTATTAATCTTGGCACTTGGGGGCTAATGTTTAATTGAGCAGATCAACCGGATGTGAAGGAATATAACAAGGTTAAACTTTTCAACAGAAAGACCCGGTTCATCTCACAGAGGTAAACCGGCCCTTGGGGGCTACATAGTTGCAGTGTTTCTTATCAAAGTCCCGGTCCATCTTGAAGAGATAAACCGGCCCTTGGGGGATACAATGGGATTGTTATAAAGCACAAAGAAAGATTTATAGAAGTAACCTCATAGCGATCCTTCATCAAGTTGACTAAACCGGCCTCATAGTCACGGCTTGTGTACAGGCGGTTCAGAAATCCAGACTGAAGTTCCTGAGCGTTGAGGTTAACCCAGCTGGACAAATCCGTTTTCCATTTGCCTTTGCCCATGGCAGTGAATTCTTCTTTGGCAGAATGCTTTGATAAGGCAACCGGATTACCAGGAGTAGTATGACAAGTGCCAATAATGACAACATCATCGCCACCACCTTTGACCAGGCTTGATGGAATGTCAGTATCCCTGGCTGGGCTTGGTAGATTGTCTTCATCCTTAGCAGCTGGACTTGGTGGATTGGCAGCTGGGCTTGACGGATCAATATGAGGACTGGCCGGACTAACTTCTGGCGGATCAGCATAAGTGTCCTGACCTTGTGGCATAGGATCATCCATAGCAATATTAGTGTCTCCACCAGAGGTAAACCGGCCCTTGGGGGCTACATAGTTGAAGTTTTTCTTATCAAAGTCACGGTCCATCTTGAAGAGATAAACCGGACCTTGGGGGCTACAATGGGATTGTTATGAAGCACAAAGAAAGATTTATAGAAGTTACCTCATAGCGCTCCAACATCAAGTTGACTAAACCGGCCTCATAGTCACGGCTTGTGTACAGGCGGTTCAGAAATCCAGAATGAAGTTCCTGAGCGTTGAGGTTAACAAAGCTGGACAAATCCGTTTTCCATTTTCCTTTGCCCATGGCAGTGAATTCTTCTTTGCCAGAATGCTTTGATAAGGCAACCGGATTACCAGGAGTAGTATGACAAGTGCCAGTAATGGCAACATCATCATCACCACCTTTGACTGGGCTTGATGGAATGTCAGTATCCCTGGCTGGGCTTGGCGGATTGTCTTCATCCTTAGCAGCTGGACTTGGTGGATTGGCAGCTGGGCTTGACGGATCAATATGAGGACTGGCCAGACTAACTTCTGGCGGATCAGCATAAGTGTCCTGACCTTGTGGCATAGGATCCTCCATAGCAATATCAGTGTCTCCACCAGAGGTAAACCGGCCCTTGGGGGCTACATAGTTGCAGTTTTTCTTATCAAAGTCCCGGTCCATCTTGAAGAGATAAACCAGCCCTTAGGGGCTACAATGGGATTGTTATAAAGCACAAAGAAAGATTTATAGAAGTTACCTCATAGCGCTCCATCATCAAGTTGACTAAACCGGCCTCATAGTCACGGCTTGTGTACAGGCGGTTCAAAAATCCAGAATGAAGTTCCTGAGCGTTGAGGTTAACACAGCTGGACAAATCCGTTTTCCATTTGCCTTTGCCCATGGCAGCGAATTCTTCTTTGCCAGAATGCTTTGATAAGGCAACCAGATTACCAGGAGTAGTATGACAAGTGCCAGTAATGACAACATCATTGTCACCACCTTTGACTGGGCTTGATGGAATGTCAGTATCCCTGGCTGGGCTTGGTGGATTGTCTTCATCCTTAGCAGCTGGACTTGGTGGATTGGCACCTGGGCTTGACGGATCAATATGAGGACTGGCCGGACTAACTTCTGGCAGATCAACATAAGTGTCCTGACCTTGTGGCATAGGATCATCCATAGCAATATCAGTGTCTCCACCAGCGCCTTCTGAGGTCCTCTCCAGTTCAAACTCCTCAGTGGGAATATTCAGTTTTGCTTTTTTGCTAAGACGAGCTTTGGTGCTGCAAATAGCAAACAAAGGTTAATATGGTAAACAGGTGCAAGAAAGTAAAGCTTAAAATATCATACTCACCCAGGGACGGTCTTGAGAGGAGGCATTTGTGTAATTGATGAATCGCTAGAGTATGAGTTGGAAGTTACCTGATAATTTGAATCAGACGGATTAAGTGGGTATCAGAAGCAACCCGCCAAGGGATAAGATTTATTAAAAGAACAAGAGACCTCTGGACGATGCTTCCGTATTGGGGTGTCTGGTAAACCGGAGGAAGTGACTTGCTGGCCGCTGTGCCGGGTTGTGCGACGAGCCTCATGTTGTTGTGTCTTCAAAGACAAGTGTGGATCCAAATGAGCAAGAGGATGTGAGCATTTTACTTTCCGGACTGCGCGGCGAAGTTTTTGTATTGGTACATGATCTGAATCGGAGGAAAGGGAGATTATCTCTACATGGTCAGCGCGGCTGGCTTCTGCATCGTCCTGATAATAATCGTTGTCTATAAGATGCATGAAAAATGAACCAAGGGAGTCAAGTTCTACCTCTGGTTCTGAATCATCAACATCTTCGGGTGGATCAGAGGACTCGGCAGTTTTCTTCTTTGCTGGCCTCTTGGTGACCTTGGTCTTATTGTGAGCCGCTCTAGCCGGTTTGTCTTGCGGTTTTGACGGTTTGTCCTAAGATTTCTTTTTCTAGAATGGATCTTTGTCCTGCAAAGATAAATAGAAGGCTATCAGAAAGTGTTAAAAGGAGGACGGATTAAAAGTAGAAAGACAAAATCTTACTGCTGCAGTTTGCTAGAAGCATAAAAGGGACGCAGCCCTATCTTGCTGCATTCAGTTATCGGTTCATCTAACATCTTTTTAACAGACTCAGTGACCTCGTCTTCAGTCATCTATATTTCAGTGTGCCGTTGAGGATCTTTGACATCCCCAGTATATTCATGCATCAATCTGGTGCGGCGCCTTAAGGGCAAGATACCCCATGAAACCCAGCAATGGACAAAGTCAATGCCGGTTAAACCGTTGGCCATAAAGGCCCGGAGCTTAGCAAGCTGTGGTGCACATGTTTGCCGTTCTATGGTGATAAGTCGTTGAGGCAGTGGATGCTCATTGCTGAGCCGGTGAGCACGATAACCCAGCAGAGGATTTTCATCAGCAGGGGCAGTGTTCTGGCAGTAGATCCACGTCTGATGCCAATCCTTGTGGTGGCTGTGATGTTTGACATGAGGAAATTAACTTCTTTCCTTTTCTGAATCGACACCCCGCCAAGTTCAGTGTTGGGGCCATTAGTGAATTCAGTTCAGCGGTTCAAGTGGATGAGGTCTCTGAAAAGTTCAACAGATGGTTCTTCTTGCAGATAAACTTCACAAAATACTTGAAAGTTGCAAATATTGGACACAGAGTTTGGTCCAATATCTTGAGGGTGGAGCTGGAAACTAGGAAGCACATCATGGAAATTTTTTGATCCGGGAGGGCTGAATCCTCGGTCCAGATGCTGCATAAACACGACAACTTCTCCTTCTTGAGGTTCAGGAGAATTCTCAGGTCCAAGGACTCGCCAATGAATGATTTCCTTCTTGGCTAAAGCGCCAGTTAGAACATATCCAGTAAGCTGCTCTTCTTTAATCCGGGAGGGGACCCAATTACAAGAAGAGAACTGTTTGGCCATTTTTGCTGACAAGCTGTAAAGGAAGTTTAAGTACCGGTTCACGGTTCAAGGTTGATATGAGTAAACCACTGTCAAACCGGAGGATTCGATCAAAGCATATGTATATGTTAAACCGGATATTTATGTTAAGGTAAAGGTGGCGGTTTAAGTGCGGGCTAATGATACCTGGCGGATTATCATTTTCTAAAGGTTAAACCGCTTATAGTGGAAGAAACATATCTGAAATTTGCTAAGTGCTACGTAAACATGTTTCTCAAGCTAAGATTATTATTATGGATCTAGCACAGTTCAGGAAAAGGAACAATATCAAATCCCTAAAATGGTGATAGCAGAACAGCAAAGGTTCAGATGGGATCTACTCGTACCCGAAAGGATATTATGACAAGGCAAGATAAACTACAACTCCAACCGCAAAGGGAAAATGCCAAGCTTATCTAGATTTGATGAGACTTTAGGGTTGAAGAAATGAACAAAGATGAACATTGATGAACACGGATGAACATTGAAGCCCTAATGGAGATCTAGGGTTGAAAGAAGGAGAGTTACCAGATTTACAGGAGTGGTGGAGGAGTGCCGCGGGTCTCTGATACGTTCAGGTTGATGCAGCAGCCAAGGATGATGCAGAGCTTGAAGGTCGAGGGCGGCGGCGGAGCTCGGGTTCTTCAGAGTCGCGAGGAGGAAGAAGAGACAAGAAGGCACCGAAGGGAAAAGAGAGAGACCGTCTGGTCCTATTTATAAGGAAATGGATAAGTAAGCCGGCGTAGAAATCGAGGAGCCTAAAAAGGGGATTAGGGCACAGCTGTCGCCTCGATCTTCAGAGGTCAATTAAATAAAAGGGGAATATATGTGAATTTTTATGCAGATGATGTCACGGCAGTTTACGATGATTTCGGAAGATGATGTCACGGTGGTGTACAAGGACAACATGAAGATGTTCAAATCAGAAATTCTCTAAGTTGAAGATTGACATGAACAAGTTCAAATCAATATGGGGCCTAATGTTGGGGATATGACTACTGAATTAAACCGCCTAGGAGGGGCTGGATTACACTCACAAGGAATCCTGTACAAGAGCCCATGGAGATGAAGGCTATGGCACTTTAACTATGAAGACTTAGAGGCCCGGAGCCCAATGGCGGATTAGGGCCCATAATAGTAAACCGCCATAGATGTATAACTTGTATTGTAAGTCAAGGAAAGGAGAAACCGAGCTGGACACTTGTATGAGCTGGCCTCGGGATTATGTAGACCGGCCGGGCATCAACCTATGTATATAAAGGGATGACCCGGCGGCGGTTCAGGGACAAGAAACAACAACTCGAGAACTAGGCAAAGCATATTTGCTCCCTAGTAATCGAGACCACATCAAGAACACCACAACTGGATCGTAGGCTTTCACCTTCACCGCAAGGGGCCGAACCAGTATAAACTCCCTGTGTCCTTTGTCCGGTTTAACCCCTCTAAGCTAACCCGGTCGCGATGGCTCCACGACTAAGTCCTTTCACTAGGACATCTGACGTGATAATTCCACGACATGATGTCTTTCTAAAATAGGTTGGGATGAAATAATTCACATACATGTTGTCTAAGTATACAGGATGGCATGATATAATTGACATAATTGATTCATATACTAAGCAGCTGGCACTCGCATGTATGATCTCTAAGCTAAGCAGATGGAATTCAATATTGTGCATATGATGTCTAAACTAAGAAATGCAAGACACCATATGCATCATATGAGAAATATAAAACATTTCAACTTAGAGCATACACCTCAGGTGGGATATAGGACTGGTCATCTGTCTCTGAATCCTCCTCCGAGGAGCTCCCTGTAACCATCGAGATATATGCGTCAACAGGTACTATTGCCTGCTCGAAAGACCTTGTTTTCACTCCAGATATTTCCATAACCGGCTCAAATGGCTGATACACATGAAGAGTAGTTCAATATACATAGATTGTCGATAAATGGAATACGTAATGAAAAAAAATGGCATGAGATAATTCACATATATGATGCCTGGCTACATGGCGGTGCATAATTCACATATATGATAACTGGCTGAAAAACATGGCATTGCATAATTCACATATCTGATATAGAAAGCAAACAGGACGCATTCACACAAAGCATGTCTAATCTAAGCAGATGGCATGGCAATGCAAGACACCATATGCATGATATGAGCAATATAACCCAGCCAAGTTAGAGCATGCACCTCGGGGGGGGGGGGATACGACTAGTCATATGTCTCTGAATCCTCCTCTAAGGAGCTATCTGTAACCACCAAGAAATATGCATTGACAGGTAGCACTGACTGCTCAGAAGACCTTATTTTCACTCCAGATTTTCCCATGACCGACTCAAATGGTTGATGCACAGGAAGAGTAGATGAATGTATAAACATTGTTGACAAATGGAATACATTATGGAAAAAAATATGGCACGATACAATTCACATAAATGATGACTGGCTAAACAGGATGGCATTGCATGATTCACGTATATGATGCCTGGCTAAAGAAGATGGCATTGCATAATTCCCATATACTCCCTCCATGCCTAAATATTTCTCTTTTTAGAGATTTCAAATGTACTACCACATACGGATGTATATAGACATATTTTAGAGTGTAGATTCACTCATTTTGTTCCATATGTAGTCACTTGTTGAAATCTCTAAAAAGACAAATATTTAGGAATGGTGGGAGTATGATATAGAAACCAAACAGGTGGCATTCACACAAAGCAAATCTAAACTAAGTTGATGACATATAAGATGTATAATGTAAGCAATGCAAGGCGCAATATGCATGATATGACCAACATCAGCATGCCAGGTTAGAGCAAACACCTCAGGCGGTAAACAGGCATGGTCGGCTCCTTCTGAATCCCCATCTGAATAGTTCTCTTCCTCTGGAATACAATGTGGAAATGCAGGAGGGGGGCACTTCGCCCACCATGGAGCGGCGTCTGCATGACATTATATACCCACACAACGGTCTTATCTTTTTCTCTACATGTTCAGTATGATTGTGTACAATATCTGACATGCATAATAAAAAATAGTTAGATTTTGTAAGGCCTAAGGGGTGCATGCAAAAATCAAGACTGATGGTAGCAAATGAGTGGATGGATCCAAAACTAATGATAGCAGGTAGATTATAGCTTCAGTTTAAAAACATAGACAATGGATCGTCTATTGTTTGTTGCCCACCCAACATGAACCACATAGAAGACCCCAGATGAACCAGATAGTAGATAGATACTATTCATTGCTGGCTCGATATGAGACCCATGGGAATTTCAAAACTCAAGTTTGAACGATAAAGCAGCAGGTAATAATAACCGATGTATAATGTAAGCAAACACGAAAGACTGTGACCTCTCTTCCAGAACTGTGTAGTCCTCAGGTTCATCTGCTCAGTCGATGATGGTAAAGCAGTTGGTGTGGCTGCCGACAATGGGGAAGATGATCTGAGGCGGCGAAAGAAAGTGTGCAGGGGAGATCTCTGCTGCTATGAACGCTTCTGTCGATGGTGCACCTCAGGTGGGGTGGATGACGGCACCGCAGGAGCAGGACATAACACACAGAGTTTTCTTTGACGCCTATCTGAAAATGATGTAAATCTGTAAGGGCTCCTTAGAATCGGAGGATTCTATAAATGCAGGGATAGGAAAAACACAGAAATAGGATAGCAATGCACGTGCAAAATAGAGCATTTGGAAACATAGGATTTCAGTCAACCTGGGTGTTTGGTTCACATGAATTGGAAGAACACAGTAATGGAGAAACATGGTTAAATTAAAGTCAAACCACGTGAAAATGAAAAAAATAAGAATATTGTTATGCTAGTAATGCAATTAGTTCTATTCTTCATGCATATTAATTTGAAAAGGACATCCAAGTGAATAAAATTCCTACGTTTTTTCTTCGACATGAATGTACAACCTCTTTGGCATAGCCTTGTGGACCTCAGCATCATTGGGTTGGACATGGAGGATGGTGATGCTGGTGTGACTGTCGGAGGCGGGGAAGAAGATCTGAGGCCTCTAGAAACGGCGCCGAGGGTACTGCTCCGCTGTGATGGACGGTTCCGTCGTTGGAGCAACTCCGGTGAGGTGTATGGCGACGAGGCTGAAGCTGGACAAGACAGACAATGTTAATCTGAAGTGGGACCCTAATATCATCTGCAATAGATGAAGTAAAATAAATCACCAAAAAGTGCTAGATGTAAAACGCATTAGCCGCACCATGGCCGCTCCAACAGATGCTTAAATACTGTTCACTCTGAACTTAACTGAAGAAAATGAACTTTACAGTTGAAACTGACTTTTACTGTCAAAACTGATTGAACTAGTAGCAGAGCATTGCAATAGATGTTTAGGGCGTTCGAGCACTAGTAGCAGAGATGCAGTGATCTAAATCAGCAGACGCTCAAGCAAGGAACGCACTAGCAGAGAGCAACTTGTGCAGTAGCACCGCGAGCGAGTGCTAAAGCAGCAACTCCTGTAGCTGCCAGAGGTCGTGCAGCAGTAGCAGCAGCAGCACAAGCGAGAGCAAGAGCAGAGCAGCAGCACAAACGAAAGAAAGAGTAGTGCAGCAGCGTGACCGACAGCAAGAACAGAGCTGCAGCGCGAGCGAGAGCCGGTGGAGCTGCAGCTAGTGCTGTTGTGGAAGTCGTCGCCGAGGAAGCAACGACATGGGGGAGAGACGCCATGGATGATGTGGCCGGCGACGGCGCCGTCGATGGAGACCCGCCATGTCTACTCGGTATCAAGCACCGGCAACCCCGTGAGATAGAATAAAAGATAAAATGCAGCGGTGAGTGCAGAACCTCCTTGGTGGCGCTGAGTTGGCCTCGGCTGTTGGGGAACGTAGCAGAAATTCAAAATTTTCCTACGAGTCACTAAGATCTATCTATGGAGAAACTAGCAACAAGAGAGAGGAGAGTGCATCTAAATACCCTTATAGATCGCTAAGCGGAAGCGTTCAAGAGAACGGGGTTGAAGGAGTCATACTCATCGTGATCCAAATCACCAGAGATCCTAGTGCCGAACGGACGGCACCTCCGCGTTCAACACACGTGCAGCCCGGTGACGTCTCCCATGCCTTGATCCAGCAAGGAGAGAGGGAGAGGTTGGGGAAGACTCCATCCAGCAGCAGCACAATGGCGTGGTGGTGGTGGAGGAGCGTGGAAATCCTGCAGGGCTTCGCCAAGCACTGCGGGAGAGGAGGAGAAAGAGAGGTAGGGCTGCGCCAATAGGAGAAGAACTTCGTGTGTTGGGATGCCCCTTTGCCTCCACTGTATATAGGGGGAGAGGGAGGGCTGCGCCCCCACCTAGGGTTCCCTCCCTAGGGGTGGCGGCAGCCCCAATCCCCATCTGGGTGGCGGCCAAGGGGGGGGGAGAGGGGAAACTTGCCCCCCAAGTAAGGTGGGTGCGCCCCCTCCCCAAACCCTAGGCGCCTTGGGCCCTTGTGGGGGGCGCACCAGCCCACCTCGGGCTGGTCCCCTCCCATACTTGGCCCATGCTTCCCTCTGGTGCCGGTGGCCCCACTTGGTGGACCCCCGAGACCCTCCCGGTGGTCCCGGTACGTTACCGGTAACACCCGAAACTTTTCCGGTGACCAAAACAGGACTTCCCGTATATAAATCTTTACCTCCGGACCATTCCGGAACTCCTCGTGACGTCCGGGATCTCATCCAGGACTCCGAACAACATTCGGTAACCATGTATATCTATTCCCTATAACCCTAGCGTCATCGAACCTTAAGTGTGTAGACCCTACGGGTTCGGGAACCATGCAGGCGTGACCGAGATGTTCTCCGGTCAATAACCAACCGCAGGATCTGGATACCCATGTTGGCTCCCACATGTTCCAGGATGATCTCATCGGATGAACCACGATGTCAAGGACTCAATCGATCCCATATACAATTTCCTTTGTCTAGCGGTATTGTACTTGCCCGAGATTCGATCGTCGGTATCCCGATACCTTGTTCAATCTCGTTACCGGCAAGTCTCTTTACTCGTTCCGTAACACATCATCCCGTGATCAACCCCTTGGTCACATTGTGCACATTATGATGATGTCCTACCGAGTGGGCCCAGAGATACCTCTCCGTTACACGGAGTGACAAATCCTAGTCTCGATTCGTGCCAACCCAACAGACACTTTCGGAGATACCCGTAGTGCACCTTTATAGCCACCCAGTTACATTGTGACGTTTGGTACACCCAAAGCATTCCTACGGTATCCGAGAGTTGCACAATCTCATGGTCTAAGGAAATGATACTTGACATTAGAAAAGCTTTAGCATACGAACTACACGATCTTTGTGCTAGGCTTAGGATTGGGTCTTGTCCATCACATCATTCTCCTAATGATGTGATCCCGTTATCAACGACATCCAATGTCCATGGTCAGGAAACCGTGACCATCTATTGATCGACGAGCTAGTCAACTAGAGGCTTACTAGGGACATGGTGTTGTCTATGTACCCACACATGTATCTGAGTTTCCTATCAATACAATTATAGCATGGATAATAAACGATTATCATGAACAAGGAAATATAATAATAACCAATTTATTATTGCCTCTAGGGCATATTTCCAATAGTCTCCCACTTGCACTAGAGTCAATAATCTAGTTCACATCGCCATGTGATTAACACTGATAGGTCACATCACCATGTGACCAACATCCAAAGAGTTTACTAGTGTCACTAAACTAGTTCACATCACCATGTGATTAAGACTCAATGAGTTCTGAGGTTTGATCATGTTTTGCCTGTGAGAGAGGTTTTAGTCAACGGGTCTGCAACATTCAGATCCGTATGTATTTCGCAATTCTCTATGTCATATTGTAAATGCTGCTTCCACGCTCCACTTGGAGCTATTCCAAATGGTTGCTCCACTATACGTATCCGGTTTGCTACTCAGAGTTATTCGGATAGGTGTTAAAGCTTGCATCGACGTAACCCTTTACGCCGAACTCTTTATCACCTCCATAATCGAGAAACATGTCCTTATTTACTCCAAGGACAATTTTTGACCGCTGTCCAATGATTCGTTCCTGGATCATTCTTGTACCCCTTGACTGACTCATGGCAAGGCACACTTCCGGTGCGGTACACAGCATAGCATACTATAGAGCCTATGTCTGAAGCATAGGGGACGACCTTCATCCTTTCTCTCTCTTCTGCTGTGGTCGAGCTTTAACTCTTAACTTCATACCTTATAACTCAGGCAAGAATTCCTTCTTTGACTGATCCATCTTGATCACCTTCAAGATCATCTCAAGGTATGTGCTCATTTGAAAGTATTATTAAGCATTTTGATCTATCTTATAGATCTTGATGCTTATCGTTCAAGTAGCCTAATCCAGGTTTTCCATTGAAAACCACTTTTCAAATAAACCTATATGCTTTCTAGAAATTTCTACATCATTTCTGATCAACAATATGTCAACAACATATACTCATCAGAAATTCTATAGTGCTCCCACTCACTTCTTTGGAAATACAAGTTTCTCATAAACTTTGTATAAACCCAAAATCTTTGATCATCTCATCAAAGCGTACATTCCAACTCCGAGATGCTTACTCCAGTCCTTAGAAGGATCGCTGGAGATAGCATACCTTTTAGCATCCTTAGGATCGACAAACCTTTCTGATTGTATTGCATACAACCTTTCCTTACGAAAACTGGTAAGGAAACTCGTTTTGACATCCATTTGGCAGATTTCATTAATGCAGCTAATGCTAACATGATTCCGACGGACTTAAGCATTGCTACGGATGAGAAAATCTCATCGTACTCAACTTCCATGAACTTGTGAAAAACTCTTTGCCACAAGTCGAGCTTCACAGTTGGTGACATTACCGTCCACGTCCATCTTCTTCTTAAAGATCCATTTATCTCAATGGCTTGCCGATCATCGGGCAAGTCCACCAAAGTCCATGCTTTGTTCTGATACATGGATCCTATCTCGGATTTCATGGCTTCTAACCATTTGTTGGAATATGGGCCCACCATTGCTTCTCCATAGCTCGTAGGTTCATTGTTGTCTAGCAACATGACCTTCAAGACAGGATTACTGTACCACTCTGAAGTAGTACGCATCCTTGTCACCCTACGAGGTACGGTAGTGACTTGATACGAAGTTTCATGATCACTATCATAAGCTTCTACTTCAATTCGTGTAGGTGCCACAGGAACAACTTCCTGTGCCCTGCTACACACTAATTGTAGTGACGGTTCAATAACCATATCAAGTCTCCACCATCCTCCCACTCAATTTTCGAGACAAACTTTCCTCGAGAAAGGACCCGATTCAGGAAACAATCCTTATTGCGTTCGGATCTGAGATAGGAGGTATACCCTACCATTTTGGGTATCCTATGAAGATGTATTTGTCCGCTTTGGTTTCGAGCTTATCACGATGAAACTTTTCATATAAGTGTCGCAGTCCCAAACTTTCAAGAAACAACAACTTAGGTTTCTCCAAACCATAGTTCGAACGGTGTCGTCTCAACGGAATTACTTGGTGCTCTATTAAAGTGAGTGTGGTTGTCTCTAATGCCTAACCCATGAATGATAGTGGTAATTCAATAAGAGACATCATGGTATGCACCATATCCAATAGGGTGCAACTATGATGTTTGGACCCACCATCACACTATGGTGTTCCAGGCGGTATTAATTGTGAAACAATTTCCACAATATCTTAATTGCGTGCCAAAGCTCGTAACTCAGATACTCATCTCTATGATCATATCATAGACATTTTATCCTCTTGTCACGATGATCTTCAACTTCACTCTGAAATTACTTGAACCATTCAATAATTCAGACTTGTGTTTCATCAAGTAAATATACTCAGTATCTACTCAAATCATTCGTGAAGTAAGAACACAACGATATCCACTGCGTGCCTCAGCACTCATTGGACTACACACATCAAAATGTGTTACTTCCAACAAGTTGCTTTCTTGTTCCATCTTACTGAAAACAAGGTTTTTCAGTCATCTTGCCCATGTGGTATGATTTGCATGTCTCAAGTGATTCAAAATCAACTGAGTCCAAACGATCCATCTACAAGGAGTTTCTTCATGCGTACATACCAATAGACATGGTTCGCATGTCTCAAACTTTTCAAAAACGAGTGAGTCCAAAGATCCATCAACATGGAGCTTCTTCATGCGTTTTATACCAATATGACTTACATGGCAGTGCCACAAGTAGGTGGTACTATCTTATATCTTTTGGCATGAACATGTGTATCACTATGATCGAGATTCAATAAACCATTCATTTTAGGTGCAAGACCATTTGAAGGTATTATTCAAATAAACAGAGTAACCATTATTCTCCTTAAATGAATAACCGTATTGCGATAGACATAATCCAATCATGTCTATGCTCAACGCAAACACCAAATAACAATTATTTAGGTTTAACACCAATCTCGATGGTAGAGGGAGCGTGTGATGCTTGATCATATCAACCATGGAAACAATTCCAACACATATCGTCAGCTCACCTTTAGCTAGTCTCCTTTTATTCCGTAGATTTTATTTCGAGTTACTAACACTTAGCAACCGAACCGGCATCTAATACCCTGGTGCTACTAGGAGTACTAGTAAAGTACACATTAACATAATGCATATCCAATATACTTACGTCGACCTTGCGTGCCTTCTTATCTACTAAGTATCTAGGGTGGTTCTGCTTTAGTGTCCGTTCCTCTCATTACAGAAGCACTTAGTCTCGGGTTTGGGTTCAACCTTGGGTTTTCACTAGAGCAGCAATTGTTTTTCCGTTTCATGAAGTATCCCTTCTTGCCCTTGCCCTTCTTGAAAACTAGTGGTTTTACCAACCATCAACAATTGATGCTCCTTCTTGATTTCTACTTTCGCAGTGTCAAACATCGCGAATATCTCACGGATCATCGTATCAATCCCTGATATGTTATAGTTCATCACGAAGCTCTAGCAGCTTGGTGGCAATGACTTTGGAGAAACATCACTATCTCATCTGGAAGATCAACTCCCACTCGATTTGAGTGATTGTTGTACTCAGACAATCCGAGCACAAGCTCCACGATTGAGCTTTTCTCCCTTAGTTTGCAGGCTAAGAAAATCGTCGGAGGTCCTATACCTCTTGACGTGGGCATGAGCCTAAAATCCCAATTTCAGCCCTCGAAACATCTCATATGTTCCGCGACATCTCAAAATCGTCTTTGGTGCCTCAATTCTAAACCATTTAACATTACCTACTGAACTATTACGTAGTCATCAAAATGTGTATGTCAGATGTTCGCAACATCCACAAACAACGTTCGAGGTTCAGCACACCGAGCGGTGCATTAAGGACATAAGCCTTCTACGAAGCAATGAGGACAATCCTCACTTTACGGACCCAGTCCGCGTAATTGCTACTATCAACTTTCAACTATATTTTCTCTAGGAACATATCTAAAACAATAGAACTAAAGTGTGAGGTTACGACATAATTTGCAAATACCTTTTGACTATGTTAAGGATAATTAAGTTCATCTTATGAACTCCCACTCCGATAGACACCCCTCTAGTCATCTAAGTGATTACATGATCCGAGTCAACTAGGCCGTGTCCGATCATCACGTGAGACGGACTAGTCATCATCGGTGAACAACTTCATGTTGATCGTATCTACTATACGACTCATGCTCGACCTTTCGGTCTCTTGTGTTCCGAGGCCATGTCTGTACATGCTAGGCTCGTCAAGTCAACCTAAGTGTTTCGCGTGTGTAGATCTGGCTTACACCTGTTGTATGTGAACGTTAGAATCTATCACACCCGATCATCACGTGGTGCTTCGAAACGACGAACTTTCGCAGCGGTGCACAGTTAGGGGGAACACTTTCTTGAAATTTTAATGAGGGATTGTCACATCCCTAGCTTCTGGCAATGCACTAGGATAACTTCATATGTGCATCATGTTTAAACTTTGAAAGAAACTTGAAATGGGGATTGCCTAAACCCTAGCATTAAAGGAATTCACTAGGTTCAACCAAAATATTTCCAGCAATCCAAATGGCTTCCAAAAATGTTCATCATTCTTGGAAAATGCTGGAAACAGTAACCAGAGGTGATGCACATTTTTCCATGTCATATTTGGGCTCTGGATTAAATCATACTCTATTTGCATTTGGGCATTTAAATTCTATAAAATATTTTAAATGTCCAAATAATCATGAACTAAAATGTTTGCTGTTGGTAATATTCTAAGTAGTATCCATGAGCAGTTCCTTGATTTTTGGGTTTGTTCTGGTATTTTAAATAAAGCCCTAAAGCTATCGAAGAAATAGAAAACTAAAACAAATAAAAGAGAGAGAGAGAGGAGGACTTACCTGGCAGAAGCTTACCTAGCGCCCACCGACCGGCCCAGCACTGCAGCTGGCCGGCCCAGCCCACCACCGCCTCCTCCCTGTCGTCTTCCCTCCCCGCCAGAAGGACGGAGGCGCGTGGGCGCCCCGCGCTGGCCACCTCCTCCCTCCCTACCTGCCTGGCTCCTCCCCGGTGCTCCTAGACGACGCCACGGAGACGCCACACACCCCCCTGGACCTCTCTCACTCTCCCCCCTGCTTTCCCCCTCCTTTGTCTCGCTCTCCTCCCCACAGCCAAGCGCTACCGTCGCCACTGACGCTGTTCACCGTAGCTGCAGCCACCGCCTCCCTCTCGCTTCTCTGACCGGCCCAGAGGCTCCGCCTCGATCCCCACTTTCTTCCACCCCGAGCCACGCCACCGCGGGAGCCCCACATCGCCGCCACGAGTCGTCTTCCCCGAGCATGGCCGCCGGACTCCATCGACCGATTCGTCGCCTTCCGGTCGTCCTCGAGCCAGCTGAGCCTGTCTTCGGCCTCAACGTGAGCTCCCGGTCCTTTCCCCCTTAACCACGTCGTCGTTTTCGTCCCGTAGCCACTGCCCCGCGAGTAACCCGAGCCGCCGTCCGCCATGGCCGATGAGGTCCTCGCTCCTGAGCACCTCAGCTTCGACCAGTTGCACCACTATGTTCCTAGAACGCCAGAGATGCCGCCCACCTACCTCGCTCGCTCGCCCGCAAGCCGCAGTGTCCCGCCCGTGCCCCACCAAACTCCGGCTACCGCCTTTGAGCTCGTGGCCGTCGACTCCGGCCACCCCAGGCCCGGCTACTGCCACCAGCCGATGCGCTACAACGCCAGCCACCCATAGAGACCAACCGCGGCTCAAGCCGCAGCCTGTAGGCGAAACCCGAGCCACCCTAGTGCGTCCCCGCCGCGTTTTTGGTCGTCACCGGTGACACTCCGGCGAGCTGACGTGGCACCGCCATTAGTGGCTAATGACGCCACTAACTAAACCCGTAGCTCACTGACACATGGGCCCCACGCCTTAGTTAACCCCGGGTTTTATTTCCTGTTTAGTTTAGATTAACTCAGTAGGACCCATGCGTCAGAGTTTACCCTGCTGATGTGGCTGTTGACTGGGTCCACATGTCAGCGACAATAATCAGCCGCAGTCACTGACCAGTGGACCCCACTGGTCAGGTTTGACCTGAACCTGCCCTGTTGACCTGATGACGTCAGGGTGATGTCGTGCTGACGTAGTAACTCTTTTCTGGATTTAATTTAATTCTGAAAATTCCAGAATATATCCAAAACTTCAAAAATTCATATAAATTCAACCGTAACTCAGAATGAAATAATTTATATATGAAAAATGATCAGAAAAATCCAATCTATCCATCTGTACCATTTTCATGCATGTTAGAACAACTTATGACTACTGTTTAGGACAACTCAATTAAATGGCATTTAATAAATCACATATGGAGTTTGAATTTGAAACTAGTGATCAAACCAACTCCATTTAACTTGTTGTTAGTTGCATTAGCTCAATCAACAGCATGTTGCCATGTCATGATCATGCATCATATTGTGCATTGCATTGATTGTGCTCTTCCTTGTTTGCCGGTGTTTGTCCCCTCTCGATAGACGTGGTTCCGACGATGAGTTCGATGACACCGATGAAGAGCTATACTATCTTCAGAAGTGCCAGGCAAGCAAAACCCCCTTGTTCATTCTGATACAATCCCACTTTCTCGCTCCTGCTCTATTTTACTGCATTAGGACAACAACGATTCAACTGTTACATGCTGCGGTAGTTGAACCCCTTTCCTCTGCATGACCTGTCATTGCCACAGTAAATAGATGAAACCCACTAGCATGAGTAGGAGTTGTTTGAGCCCTGATGTGCCTACTCATTCATGCTTGTTTGTCATGCCTGCTACTTCTTAGAGTTGAGTCAGGTCTGATTCATCGGGGATGAATCGGAGGTGTGTAAACATGTCCTGCTGTGTGTGAGCTAAGTGTGTGAACACGATTTGGTAAAGATAGCGGTGAGAGTCCATGTAGGAGTACATGGTGGGTTGTCTCATTGCAGTCGTCCTCAGGAACTGAGTTCTGTGTTTGTGATCCATGAACAGTTACTACCACACATTGGGTTCCGGTAACTCGACCCCTCTCGTCTTATTAATCAACTCGATCTATGTCCAGGAGTTGCAACTAGTTTCTGGTGTTTGTAGGTAGTGTTACTAGTCTACCAAGTGGCACCCGGTACAGGTGGGCTTGGGACAGACTAGGCACAGTGGCACGGTGTACCAAGCATAGATCCACTCGTCGAGGTGGGCTTGGGAACCCTGCTCACATCATTTAGGGCCGTGAGCGACACCCCGGCCGGATCTCCTTGCGGATGGAACCCGAATAGGCAATAAACCTAGACGAGAGACTTGTGTGGTTAGTCAGGTCGTGGCCGACACCCTCGCTAGGCTTCCGCTTGAAGGTTGCCGAGTACATGTCGTGTAAACGGTGGTAAGTGGTGAGAGCGTGTGTGAAGAAGTACACCCCTGCAGGGTTAACATTATTTATTCGAATAGCCGTGTCCGCGGTAAAGGACTTCTGGGTTGCCTGTACAGTTCATAGACAAGTGAAGTGGATACTCTAAAATACGCAAGATAAGCGTGAGTTCTATGGAAGGCGTTGTTGTAGGGAGACGGGAGCGGATCCATAGTGGTGTATTGATATGGTGAATATGTGGACTCGTGTGTGCCACCTCAAAAGAGTTATTTGCAGTCGTAGTTCAGGATAGCCACCGAGTCAAAGCTGGCTTGCTGCAGTTAAACCCCACCACCCCTTTGTTGATACTGATGCATATGTAGATAGATCTGATGTAAGTCTTGCTGGGTACATTTGTACTCACGTTGCTTAATTTATGTTTTTGCAGAGAGACTTCAGTCTCGCTAGTAGTTCCACGTGGACTTCGACGTTTAGCTTGTTACCCCAGCTACGATCTTGTGCCCCCAGCAGGATCTGATAGACAGTCAGGCTTCTCAGCCTTTTTCTTTTGTAGATGTCTGTACTCAGACATGTTAAGCTTCCGTTTGTGTTTTGACTTGTATGCTCTGAATGTTGGGTCATGAGACCCATGTTTGTAATATCTCGCTCCTCGGAGCCTATTGGATAAATACTTGAGTTGTAGAGTCATGTTGTGATGCCATGTTGTATTTGCACATATCGAGCATATTGTGTGTATGTTATTGAAATGCTTGGTATGTGTGGGATCTGACTATCTAGTTGTTTATCCTTAGTAGCCTCTCTTACCGGGAAATGTCTCCTAGTGTTTCCACCGAGCCATGGTAGCTTGCTACTGCTCCGGAACACTTAGGCTGGCCGGCATGTGTCCTTCTTCGTTCCTGTGTCTGTCCCCTCAGGGAAATGTCACGCGATGAATTCTGGAGTCCTGTTAGCCCGCTACAGCCCGGTTCACCGGAGTCCTGCTAGCCTAGTGCTACAACCTGGATTCACTCGCTGATGACCGACATGTTCGTTGTTGGGTCATGTATGCCTGTCCCTGTAAGTTAGTGCCACTTTGGGTTCACGACTAGCCATGTCAGCCCGGGTTCTTTGTCATATGGATGCTAGCGGCACTATCATATACGTGAGTCAAAAGGTGCAAACGGTCCCGGGCCAGGTAAGGTGGCACCCGTGGGAATACCGTGCGTGAGGCCGCAAAGTGATACGATGTGTTACATGCTAGATCGGTGTGACTTAGGATCGGGGTCCTGGCAGCTTTGGTATCAGAGCTTGACTGCCTGTAGGATTACCAAGCCAAACTGGTCGAAGTTGAGTCTAGAAATTCTTTCGTTATACAAGGGAATTGATTGTGGGATGGAACATAAGGCTCTTTTTACTCCTTATACCTTATGCCCTTCTGATCTGAGTCATCTTATCTTTCCTACGGGGTTAAGAAACTAGGCTTTCTCTTCTTTCTATCAGGATCACGTGTTGCTAATCCATAGACTTATAAGATTGTTGGATTTAAGTCTCAGTTCAGTTCCTACTACTTCCGTATGTTAACTGTTGATCTCGAAACCTTGATATTGTGCTTCTTAGTGGCTATGCCACCATTTTATAGGATGTCTTAAATCCTTTGGAGCATTTACAGCCGTTATGCTGTCCGGGTCATCCCAGGTTTCTTAATAGTCTGAAGCATTTGCAAAATCCCTTCCTCCTGTTCCTGATGTTCCTTTGGGCCAGGTTAATCACACTAATTGCTGAGTTGAGGTACTCTATTGCCTCGACATATATGTTGGAATTATTATTATGACCCTAGGTATCTAGAGTATCACCTAGTAATCTAGCCATGCTTTGTGTTCCCAGTGTGATGATTCTGGCCATCATTCTCGAAAGCATCCCGTGATGCCACTTAGTACTAGGTATTCTACTCCTGGGTCTTGAACCCGAAACTCACCCTACTCACTTCATGTTGATAGTGTTTGCTCGTTCCTTTAGGTTATTAGTAACATTTGTGATAGTCCTCGAGGCTCGTAGTATTTCCTTCTTCCAAATACTATGAACCACTTATGGCAGAACTTCTTTGAACCAAGGATCACCACCAGAGTGCTCCTGATGAGTTCTTGATTCTATGTTGTGACTCTACCAGATCTACCTTTCTGCATGGGTTATCCGGGAGAATTATGTTGAACTTATTTGACATACTAACCTATGTATCCACAACTCAGAAAGATATGTGTTCCTTTGAGTTGTCCCTCTTCAGTCGTATTCCGATCTTCGTCTATCAATTGATAGTCAGGAGTAATTGTGCATTCGTGTTATCGATGCTTATTATTTTTGTGGTCCGTCAAGCCATTCTATTCAGGAATGACTAGGAGAAACAAACTCCAGAACCTCATCCATATCCAGGATTGGGTCAAAGTAGTTGTACTCCGCAGATCAAAATGCTAATCCAGCTTCTAGTCTGTTCTACCTTGAAGTATTACCTTCTTTATGTCAGGATTGTCATGAGAATTGCACCACCTCTTATGAATTCTTGACGCAGTGATAGCTCTCGCCATCATTTTCATTTCTCTCTTCCGTGTTGTTGCAACCGGAGTGCCGACAAGTGAATCGTGATGTGTGAACTCAATACTCCTAGCAACTCTGTTGCTTGGTAGTTAAAGGACAATAATTTCATTCTTAGCATGTTGGTTATTGAATCATCATTCTAAGATTGATCGTGCTACCTAGTCCATTCTCCTGGTTCACTCCTCGATCGATGAGTTAGGATTATTTCAAATCCTCACTCTATTGATCATATCGTCTTGCCCTGAAAAGCAAGATTGTCCTCGAGCTTAGTAACATATCGGTGGTTCGTGACTTTCCGAATATCTTCTCGGAAGTATTACCAGGTTGTCACCTGACAGCTATGTTGAGTTCGTGATCAAGTTGGTTTATTCCTGTAAACCACCCCTTCTCCAAGAGTCTGTGTTGGATACCCCTGAGCTAGATGGTTAAGCTGAACAGCAACTTGGAGAGTTGGAAGATAAAAGCTTGCCTAACTTAGTTCATTTCCCGAAAGGGATATCTTGTGTTTGTGTGTGTTGAAGAAAGATGATATTTTCATTGATTAATCCTCGTGGTCAATTGTTGGATCTATTGTCTTACCCCAAACCTTTGATTTGAGTATGGGCTATCGTCAAATCAAATCAGAACCAACGATGTTCGTAATGTTGTCTTACTCGTGGTTGATTCCTCGAGCATACACCATTACATCTTATGGTCTGACCAATACCATCACATTGTTCGCATAATGGTGGAAGTCCAGTGATATGGAAATTTCGATGAGTTGCTGTTGAGCCCATCAGCAGTATTTTGTCTCCTCCATGATTCATGATGAACATTAAGCTAGTGTTGGAAACTTTTGTAAGCATTATCTTCATGTCCCGTTCATGAAATACATGTTTGGTGTAAGAAGTGACTTTCTCCAAGTTCACGTGCATTAGGTGCAAGTAGCCGCCGTGAATTGAGAAAGATTGTTTTTGCTTTCTTCGGAATCATCCCAAGTTAGTCATGCATGTGCGAAGTATTCCATGGTTTGATAGGCTTGCTACCTCCACTCCACGTGTAATCCCTAGCACACCAAGCCACTGATTGATTTGTTTAAGGAAAAGAAGTTCTTAAGTGATAATCCTTAAGGACACAAAGGTACATGCGGAGGACTTCGCTCTCCGCAATGATGGTTCCCAACCGGAACTCGGTAGTGTTGCGTTGTAAGACTACTATGTGGTCATGCTTGTCTTGGACAACGTGTTCACATGTATGTAGCAGAACCAGCTCATGTTTTGGAGCTTGCTATCGTAGTTCATTTCCCGAGAATCTCGCAATGCCATCTCGTCGATTTGTGTTGCAATCTTTCATTTTTCTCTCTAGACTGGATGAGTCTGGAATATCCTGACACCAACCAGATCTGAATCTCAGGCAGATATGATGGTTGGAACATTCCCAACATCTACATTTAGTTCCTAGTTTGCACCGCCATTGTGCCAATTCCCATGGGCTGCCCTCTTAGTAATTGTTGTTTAGGATCATCTTCAGAAGTGGTCTTACCATGGCTTCCATCCATTTCCGATGATAAGGAAAATCATCCATCGCGTTGTCTTCAACAAGGTTGTCCACATCATCCATTCGAATCTGGATATGCCATTCCGTTGAACTCCGCCAAACGATCGGTGGCGATTGCCTTAGGCTGGTATAAAGAGTTTCAATGATCTCTAAATCAAAGGTAATTCTTTTTGCCACTTAAGGGATATTCCTACGGGTCACCTCCCCTAAGTTGCCCTATTATGGTATCATGGCAACTCAACTCCTCGCTATGTTGACAACCGTTCACCACCTTCTTAAGTGTGGAATTGTTGTCTACCTAGTGAATCCTCGTCATCTGTTCCACTCCATCCCTCTAGATGTGTGCTTCGTGTATCGGCTTGAGAGATGTTGCTATGTCTCATTCTCTGAGTTGATCCTAAGTTGTTCGACCTTCAATAAGATCGATCCTTTTAGATTTTTTTCCTATCCTCTCTTTGTCATGTTGGTTGGAGTTCTTAGAGCAAGATGACGAGACAAGATGGTGATTGAATCAACGTTCATTTGAAGTGCAACCTGGGTCGTGAAGATTGCGTTAGTTGCGTTTCCCCTTTATTCTACCCTATGCTTGAATCTCGGGACGAGATTCTTGTTTAGTGGGGGTGAGTTGTCACATCCCTAGCTTCTGGCAATGCACTAGGCTAACTTCATATGTGCATCATGTTTAAACTTTGAAAGAAACTTGAAATGGGGATTGCCTAAACCCTAGCATTAAAGGAATTCACTAGGTTCAACCAAAATATTTCCAGCAATCCAAATGGCTTCCAAAAATGTTCATCATTCTTGGAAAATGCTGGAAACAGTAACCAGAGGTGATGCCCATTTTTCCATGTCATATTTGGGATCTGGATTAAATCATACTCTATTTGCATTTGGGCATTTAAATTCTATAAAATATTTTAAATGTCCAAATAATCATGAACTAAAATGTTTGCTGTTGGTAATATTCTAAATAGTATCCATGAGCAGTTCCTTGATTTTTTGGTTTGTTCTGGTATTTTAAATAAAGCCCTAAAGCTATCGAAGAAATAGAAAACTAAAACAAATAAAAGAGAGAGAGAGAGAGGAGGACTTACCTGGCAGAAGCTTACCTAGCGCCCACCGACCGGCCCAGCACTGCAGCTGGCCGGCCCAGCCCACCACCGCCTCCTCCCTGTCGTCTTCCCTCCCCGCCAGAAGGACGGAGGCGCGTGGGCGCCCCGCGCCGGCCACCTCCTCCCTCCCTGCCTGCCTGGCTCCTCCCCGGTGCTCCTAGATGACGCCACGGAGACGCCATGCACCCCCCTGGACCTCTCTCACTCTCCCCCCTGCTTTCCCCCTCCTCTGTCTCGCTCTCCTCCCCACAGCCGAGCGCTGCCGTCGCCACCAATGCCGTTCGCCGTAGCTGCAGCCACCGCCTCCCCCTCGCTTCTCTGACAGGCCTAGAGGCTCCGCCTCGACCCCCTCTTTCTTCCACCCCGAGCCACGCCACCGCGGGAGCCCCACATCGCCGCCACGAGTCGTCTTCCCCGAGCACGGCCGCCAGACTCCATCGACGGATTCGTCGCCTTCCGGTCGTCCCTGAGCCAGCTGAGCCTGTCTTCGGCCTCAACGTGAGCTCCCGGTCCTTTCCCCCTTAACCACGTCGTCGTTTTCGTCCCGTAGCCACTGCCCCGCGAGTAACTGGAGCCTCCGTCCGCCATGGCCGATGAGGTCCTCGCTCCTGAGCACCTCAGCTCCGACCAGTTGCACCACTGTGTTCCTGGAACGCCAGAGATGCCGCCCACCTACCTCGCTCACTCGCCCGCAAGCCGCAGTGCCCCGCCCGTGCCCCACCGCACTCCGGCTGCCGCCTTTGAGCTCGTGGCCGTCGACTCCGGCCACCCCAGGCCCGGCTACTGCCACCAGCCGATGTGCTGCAATGCCAGCCACCCATAGAGACCAACCGCGGCTCAAACCGCAGCCTGTAGGCGAAACCCGAGCCACCCCAGTGCGTCCCCGCCGCATTTTTGGTCATCGTCGGTGACACTCCGGCGAGCTGACGTGGCACCGCCATTAGTGGCTAATGACGCCACTAACTAAACCCGTAGCTCACTGACACATGGCCCCCACGCCCTAATTAACCCCAGGTTTTATTTCCTGTTTAGTTTAGATTAACTCAGCAGGACCCACGCGTCAGAGTTGACCCTGCTGACGTGGCTGTTGACTGGTTCCACATGTCAGCGATAATAATCAGCCCCAGTCACTGACCAGTGGACCCCACTGGTCAGCTTTGACCTGCACCCGCCCTATTGACCTGATGACGTCAGGGTGATGTCGTGCTGACGCAATAACTCTTTTCTGGATTTAATTTAATTCTGAAAATTCCAGAATATATCCAAAACTTCAAAAATTCATATAAATTCAACCGTAACTCAGAATGAAATAATTTATATATGAAAAATGATCAGAAAAATCCAATCTATCCATCTGTACCATTTTCATGCATGTTAGAACAACTTATGACTACTGTTTAGGACAATTCAATTAAATGGCATTTAAGAAATCGCATATGGAGTTTGAATTTGAACCTAGTGTTCAAACCAACTCCATTTAACTTGTTGTTAGTTGCATTAGCTCAATCAACAGCATGTTGCCATGTCATGATCATGCATCATATTGTGCATTGCATTGATTATGCTCTTCCTTGTTTGCCGGTGTTTGTCCCCTCTTGATAGACGTGGTTCCGACAATGAGTTCGATGACACCGATGAAGAGCTATACTATCTTCAGAAGTGCCAGGCAAGCAAAACCCCCTTGTTCATTCCGATACAATCCCACTTTCTCGCTCCTGCTCTATTTTACTGCATTAGGACAACAACAATTCAACTGTTACATGCTGCGGTAGTTGAACCCCTTTCCTCTGCATGACCTGTCATTGCCACAGTAAATAGATGAAACCCACTAGCATGAGTAGGAGTTGTTTGAGCCCTGATGTGCCTACTCATTCATGCTTGTTTGTCATGCCTGCTACTGCTTAGAGTTGAGTCAGGTCTGATTCATCGGGGATGAATCGGAGGTGTGTAAACATGTCCTGCTGTGTGTGAGCTAAGTGTGTGAACACGATTTGGTAAAGGTAGCGGTGAGAGGCCATGTAGGAGTACATGGTGGGTTGTCTCATTGCAGCCGTCCTCAGGAACTGAGTTCTGTGTTTGTGATCCATGAAAAGTTACTACCACACATTGGGTTCCGGTAACTCGACCCCTCTCGGCTTATTAATCAACTCGATCTCTGTCCAGGAGTTGCAACTAGTTTCTAGTGTTTGTAGGTAGTGTTAGTAGTCTACCAAGTGGCACCCGGTACAGGTGGGCTTGGGACAGACTAGGCACAGTGGCACGGTGTACCAAGCGTAGATCCACACGTCGAGGTGGGCTTGGGAACCCTGCTCACATCGTTTGGGGACGTGAGCGACACCCCGGCCGGATCTCCGTGCGGATGGAACCCGAATAGGCGATAAACCTGGACGAGAGACTTGTGTGGTTAGTCAGGTCGTGGCCGACACCCTCGGTGGGCTTCCGCTTGAAGGTTGCCGAGTACATGTCGTGTAAACGGCGGTAAGTGGTGAGAGCGTGTGTGAAGAAGTACACCCCTGCAGGGTTAACATTATCTATTCGAATAGCCGTGTCCGCGGTAAAGGACTTCTGGGTTGCCTGTACAGTTCATAGACAAGTGAAGTGGATACTCTAAAATACGCAAGATAAGCGTGAGTGCTATGGATGGCGTTCTCGTAGGGAGACGGGAGCGGATCCATAGTGGTGTATTGATATGGTGAATATGTGGACTCGTGTGCGCCACCTCAAAAGAGTTATTTGCAGTCGTAGTTCAGGATAGCCACCGAGTCAAAGATGGCTTGCTGTAGTTAAACCCCACCACCCCTTTGTTGATACTGATGCATATGTAGATAGATCTGATGTAAGTCTTGCTGGGTACATTTGTACTCACGTTGCTTAATTTATGTTTTTGCAGAGAGACTTCAGTCTCGCTAGTAGTTCCACGTGGACTTCGACGTTTAGCCTATTACCTTAGCTACAATCTTGTGCCCTCGGCAGGATCTGATAGACAGTCAGGCTTCTCAGCCTTTTTATTTTGTAGATGTCTGTACTCGGACATGTTAAGCTTCCTTTTGTGTTTTGACTTGTATGCTCTGAATGTTGGGTCATGAGACCCATGTTTGTAATATCTCGCTCCTCGGAGCCTATTGAATAAATACTTGAGTTGTAGAGTCATGATGTGATGCCATGTTGTATTTGCACATATCGAGCATATTGTGTGTATGTTATTGAAATGCTTGGTATGTGTGGGATCTGACTATCTAGTTGTTTATCCTTAGTAGCCTCTCTTACCGGGAAATGTCTCCTAGTGTTTCCACTGAGCCATGGTAGCTTGCTACTGCTCCGGAACACTTAGGCTGGCCGGCATGTGTCCTTCTTCGTTCCTGTGTCTGTCCCCTCGGGGAAATGTCACGCGATGAATTCCGGAGTCCTGTTAGCCCGCTATAGCCCGGTTCACCGGAGTCCTGCTAGCCCAGTGCTACAGCCTGGATTCACTCCCTGATGACCGGCATGTTCGTTGTTGGGTCATGTATGCCTGTCCCTGTAAGTTAGTGCCACTTTGGGTTCACGACTAGCCATGTCAGCTCGGGTTCTTTGTCATATGGATGCTAGCGGCACTATCATATACGTGAGTCAAAAGGCGCAAACGGTCCCGGGCCAGGTAAGGTGGCACCCGTGGGAATACCGTGCGTGAGGCCGCAAAGTGATATGATGTGTTACATGCTAGATCGGTGTGACTTAGGATCGGGGTCCTGACAGGGATCATCTTATTTACTACCGTCGTTCTAAGCAAATAAGATGCATAAACATGATAAACATCACATGCAATCAAAAAGTGACATGATATGGTCAATATCATTTTGCTCCTTTTGATCTCCATCTTCGGGGCTCCATGATCACCATTGTCACCGGCATGACACCATGATCTCCATCATCATGATCTCCATCATCGTGTCTCCATGAAGTTGTCTCGCCAACTATTACTTCTACTACTATGGCTACCAGTTTGCAATAAAGTAAAGTAATTACATGGCATTGTTCAATGACACGCAGGTCATACAATAAATTAAGACAACTCCTATGGCTCCTGTCGGTTTTCATACTCATCGACATGCAAGTCGTGATTCCTATTACAAGAACATGATCAATCTCATACACCACATATCATTCATCACATTCTTTTTGGCCATATCACATCACATAGCATACCCTGCAAAAACAAGTTAGACATCCTCTAATTGTTCTTTGCATGTTTTACGTGGCTGCTATGGGTTTCTAGCAAGAACGTTTCTTACCTATGCAAAAACCACAACGTGATATGTCAATTGCTATTTACCCTTCATATTGGCACCCGCTAGCCACCTTATGCAACAAGTGCATGTCAGTCGGTGGAACCTGTCTTACGTAAGTGTACGTGTAAGGTCGGTCCGGGCCGCTTCATCCCACAATGCCGCCGAATCAAGATTGGACTAGTAACGGTAAGCATATTCAACAAAATCAACGCCCAAAACTACTTTGTGTTCTACTCGTGCATAGAATCTACGCAATAGACCTAGCTGATGATGCCACTATTGTGGAACGTAGCAGAAATTCAAAATTTTCCTACGAGTCACCAATATCTATCTATGGAGAAACTAGAAACGAGAGAGAGGAGAGTGCATCTACATACCCTTGTAGATTGCTAACCGGAAGCGTTCAAGAGAACGGGGTTGAAGGAGTCATACTCATCGTGATCCAAATCACCGGAGATCCTAGTGCCGAACGGACGGCACCTCCGCGTTCAACACACGTGCAGCCCGGTGACGTCTCCCATGCCTTGATCCAGCAAGGAGAGAGGGAGAGGTTCGGGAAGACTGCGTCCAGCAGCAGCACAATGGCGTGGTGGTGGTGGAGGAGCGTGGCAATCCTACAGGGCTTCGCCAAGCACTGCGGGAGAGGAGGAGAAAGAGAGGTAGGGCTGCGCCAACAGGAGAAGAACTTCGTGTGTTAGGATGCCCCTTTGCCTCCACTATATATAGGGGGAGAGGGAGGGCTACGTCCCCACCTAGGGTTCCCTCCCTATGGGTGGCGGCAGCCCCAACCCCCATCTGGGTGGCGGCCAAGGGGGGGAGAGGGGAAACTTGCCCCCCAAGTAAGGTGGGTGCGCCCCCTCCCCAAACCCTAGGCGCCTTGGGCCCTTGTGGGGGGGCGCACCAGCCCACCTGGGGTTGGTCCCCTCCCACACTTGGCCCATGCTGCCCTCTGGTGCCGGTGTCCCCACTTGGTGGACCCCCGGGACCCTCCCGGTGGTCCCGATACATTACCGATAACACCCAAAACTTTTCTGGTGACCAAAACAGGACTTCCCATATATAAATCTTTACCTCCAGACCATTCCGGAACTCCTCGTGACGTCCGGGATCTCATCCGGGACTCCGAACAACATTCGGTAACCACGTATATCTATTCGCTATAACCCTAGCGTCATCAAACCTTAAGTGTGTAGACCCTATGGGTTCGGGAACCATGCAGACATGACCGAGACGTTCTCCGGTCAATAACCAACAGCGGGATCTGGATACCCATGTTGGCTCCCACATGTTCCACGATGATCTCATCGGATGAACCACGATGTCAAGGACTCAATCGATCCCGTATACAATTGCCTTTGTCCTGCGGTATTGTACTTGCCCGAGATTCGATCGTCGGTATCCCGATACCTTGTTCAATCTCGTTATCGGCAAGTCTCTTTACTCGTTCCATAACACATCATCCCGTGATCAACCCCTTGGTTACATTGTGCACATTATGATGATGTCCTACCGAGTGGGCCGAGAGATACCTCTCCGTTACACGGAGTGACAAATCCTAGTCTCGATTCGTGCCAATCCAACAGACACTTTCGGAGATACCCGTAGTGCACATTTATAGCCACCCTGTTACGTTGTGACGTTTGGTACACCCAAAGCATTCCTATGGTATCCAGGAGTTGCACAATCTCATGGTCTAAGGAAATGATACTTGACATTAGAAAAGCTTTAGCATACGAACTACACGATCTTTGTGCTAGGCTTAGGATTGGGTCTTGTCCATCACATCATTCTCCTAATGATGTGATCCCGTTATCAACGACATCCAATGTCCATGGTCAGGAAACCGTGACCATCTATTGATCAACGAGCTAGTCAACTAGAGGCTTACTAGGGACATGGTGTTGTCTATGTACCCACACATGTATCTGAGTTTCCTATCAATACAATTATAGCATGGATAATAAACGATTATCATGAACAAGGAAATATAATAATAACGAATTTATTATTGCCTCTAGGGCATATTTCCAACATCGGCTTCATCGGAGGAATTGGTGAGGGTGCTGCGGTTTCGGTGGGGCAGGTCAAGACGGCGCTGTGGGGATTGAGGTGGCGCGATAGACGAGGCGAACATCAGGGAAGCTCCTTGGAGGTGGAGGACGGGGCGGCTGATCCGGCGGGACGACGAGATCGATGACGGATCCTCATCTGGTGCGGTGGATGAGGGACGTCGAGCTGTTGCGGTGGACGACATAGTCGGGGAAGAGTCTCTGGCTGGGCGGCGGTCGGGAGGCCGACGGAGGAGCGTGTGGTTTCACGGGTTTTGGCGGCCTCGGTGTATGAATGGGGGGTGAAGGGGGAGGGGGAGCCAAGCTTAGGGACGCGCTTATCCGAAATGTAGGGTAAGTTACCAGCGTACCCCCACTGGTTCTGACACCGCGACATGGAGCTTCATTTCTGGCTGAGGGGTAGAAGGGGGATTTCGCGTGTCTGGGCTACAGGACCGATTATGGATGAGGAGGGAGTTTTCGCGCGCGTTGAAATTTCGGGATAACAAGGCACGGCGCGGGTTGAAGAGGCGGGAGTTTCAAAGCAGGTGAGACAAAAGATACTCGAGCTTGAAAAATTCAGGATAACAAGGTGCGGATTCGTTGTTCGGCAGAACAAACTTAATGTGTAAAATAAACAATTCATACAAGACACAAGAGAGTCATGTCCCCTTTTACTATATTGCTATAGATGCCATTGAAAAAACTACAAGAAAAATGTAAATAAAATCAGGAGAACAAGATTACCCTGGACAGTACCAAATCGATTCGCACTTCCCTCAACAACAACAAAAAACAAATCAATTCCCACCAAAATAAAGAGTAATGTCCCTTTTTATATGATTACAAATGCCAGGATCTCGAATTTCAATTTTTGAATCCATGTTATGTTGAATTCAAAAATATCATTAGGTGACCTTGCGGTTTATAATTGATGTAGTCGTACATTTTGATCTTCCATCATATATGAACATTTTACTCCACCATGTGAACATATATATTGTCATCTACCATATGGACTAAATTTGAATCAATTTTCCTTATTTAAATACGATTGTTGTCAAGTTATACAATAATTTAAATATTATCTTGATAACAAAAAACATGCATATAGCAGTAATCATTTCACTATGAACTACATGTACCATAAGCTCTCCAATTCAAATATTTGTATCCATTTTATGTTGAGTTCAAATCATAGTACATTATTGGTCTAGGTAGCGAGATGTTCGGGATAATCTAAACCCTATTTTCATATGTATAATTTTTGGCTGAATTGGGACAAGTTTTGGTATAAGCTTCTTGCAAAACCGGAGATTCTCTCAACAAGCCTCGTGGTTCCGAGAGGGAACGTGTCACCTTTGTGTGCGAAATGATATACTCTGCCTCCCCCTTGTTTTTCTTTACAGAGGCAACATAGAACTATATGAGTGCCCTGTTAAATTTTGGAATTATTTCGGGTTCGTTTGGCCTTTTTACACATCAATTGAGTTTCTAGACTTTTAAAGTGCATAATCTAAATATGAACTGCATGCACATGCTCCGGTGCACCAAAGTTGGTTGAAAAATCACATGTGTGTCCTTGGTTGAATTACTAGGTCCCATGGAAGAAATGAGAATGAAATTCAAACATGTGGGCGTCGTGACTCGACCGAGAACATCGAGAAACTTAGATTTTAAATTCATGTAAATCCAGAACTCACCTGGAAATCATGAAACTTGCCATGGTGTTATGTCATGGCACTAACATGTTGTGGTAAAAACTTGGGCCGATTTGGAAGCTCGTGGTTCTAAGAGGGAACGTGCCACCTTTGAGTGTGAAACGATATACGATGCCCCCCCCCCCCACCCTTGAGTTTCTTAACAAAGGCAACATAGAACAACATGAGTGCCCTGTTAAATTTTGGAATTATTCCGGGTTCATTTGACGTTTTTTATACATTAATTGAGTTTCTGGTCATTTAATGTGCATAAGTCAAATTTGAACTACAAGCACATGCTCTCGTGGACCAAAGTTGGTTGAAAAATCACATGTGTGTCCTCGGGTGAATTTCTAGGTCCCATGCAAGAAATGAGAATAAAATTCAAACATCTGGGCATCGTGGCTCGGCCGAGAACATTGAGAAACTTGGTTTTAAAATTCTTGTAAATCCAAAACACGTCTGAAAATCATGAAACTTGGCATGGGTGTCATGTCATGGTACTACCATGCTGTGGTAAAAAAAATGGCCGAATAGGAGCAGATTTTGGTATAAGCTTCTTGCAAACCAAAGCTTCTCTCAGGAAGGCTCGTGGTTCTGAGAGGGAATGTGCCACCTTTGAGTGTGAAACGATATACCGCTGTCCCCCTTGAGTTTATTTACAAAGGCAACATAGAACTACATGAGTGCCTTGTTAAATTTTGGAATTATTCTGGCTTCGTTTGGCCTTTTTTACACATTAATTGAGTTTTTGGTCATTTAATGTGCACAATTCAAATTTGAACTACAAGCACATGCTCCCGTGCACCAAAGTTGGTTGAAAAATCATATTTGTGTCCTCGGGTGAATTTCTAGGTCCCATGCAAAAAATGAGAATAAAATTCAAACATCTGGGCATCGTGGCTCGGCCGAGAACATTGAGAAACTCGGTTTTAAAATCATAATACTTGGCATGGTGTCATTTCATGGTAGTACCATGCCGTTGTAAAAAAAATTGGCCGAATAGGAACAAATTTTGGTATAACCTTCTTGCAAATCGGAGCTTCTCTCAAGAAGGCTCGTGGTTCTCAGAGGGAACGTGTCACCTTTGTGTGCATAATTCAAATTTGAAATACAAGCACATGTTCTAGTGCACCAAAGTTGGTTGAAAAATCACATGTGTGTCCTCGGGTAAATTTCTAGGTTCCAAGCACGAAATGGGAATGAAATTCAAAATTCTTGGGGTCGTGGCTGGGCTGGAAACATAGAGAAACTTAGTTTTCTAATTCCTATAAATCCAAAACACGCATGAAAATAATGAAACTTAGCTTGGTGACATGTCTGATTTGCAAAGCCGCACACATTAACAATCAACAAAGTCATTTTGGAACAAGTGTTGTCACGTTACAATCGGAAACACAAGTATTATTGAAACCGCGGGCATTCTATTTACTACCATTTATGTGCTGCCACACGTCCCCATTTTTTATTAGCTAGGAGGCGCCGTGCAGGGTAGCTATTTGAGTATGAGAGGCGTGCGATCAGACCCCTGCGCGTGCTTATCGGGAGGAGAGCCCTTTGACCTCCATCTGTCGTCCACCTCTCTCCCAAGGTCTCCATTAATGTCGCCCGAGCCTCTGTTTAATGGCATGGCTATGTCTCACTAGACTGAGATTTAAGAGAGAAAAAAGAAAATCTGAAAGCACGGATCTTGATGTAAGATCCGACGGACCTATATAGCATCTACTGTGACTTATAGCAAGATGGATGAATATATAAGGACGATTAATTGTCTTAGAGAATTAGAAAGATAATTAAAAAAGCCACATGCGGCTACGCCCGAAATATACAAGGGCAAAAGAAGAAGGAAGACAAGGATCTGGCTCGCTGATCTCTACTTTCTTGATGCGTTGCTGCAGGCCGCGGGAACTAGTCTCCGCGATGAGCAGCAATGAGCTCTTTCGTGTCCTCAAGACGCTGCTTGAGAACATCCACAGATTCCTCCACCAACCTTTCATGCTCGATGCGGAGCATGTCATTCTCGTCCATAAGTTTCTTGACGATGACGTCGGTCGTCTTCAACAATGCACTGGTCTCCTCCTGCTGGTTTGCACTTCAGACGATCTTCGCCCTCAGCAGGTTGCGCTCGGCTCAGAGCCTCTCATTGCCCTCCCTTAGTTGTCGGATCATGCCGTTAGACTGTTCAAACGAGGCTTTCATGTCGTCCTGCAACCTCGCCCAGCCGAAGATCTGATTCGTCTGGCTATGGACGATCACATGCATGCGCCTGTAACAGTCATCGCCTGCCCGCGAGAAATTTTCCCAGGCCACCGCAGCATGGCGGGACATCTCTGCTGCATTCGTGGCCTGGCGGGACATCTCTGCTGCTTCCGCAGAGCGGCCGGACCAGTCTGCTGCATCGACGGCACGGCGGGACCTCCGTGCTGCTTCAGCGGCACGGCGGGACCTCTATGATGCTAATTCCGCGCGGCAGGACATGTCGACTGCTTTTGCAGCAAGGCGGGACATCTCTCGTGCTTCCGCGTCCATGCTCGCCTCTCCCTGGTGGCAATCTCTCGACCCAGAACTCACGCTGGCCATGGCAGACGCAAGGGAAGGATGCTGAATGACTTGTTTGTTTTTGTGGTTGAGGAGTTGAGGAGGAATGTGCAGTCATCTTGGCATACTAGTATTTATAACCGAGTACTAATACGCTCCTAAGTGGGAAACCGTTTAGGTTGTGATCGGTGTGAACAGGTTTGCAATTCAATATAGCATGGAGTAATTTGGAATGTGATGAGACGCAAGCTCAAAATTTATTGACGGTTCTAGTTTCGAAGTGCGGCACTATTCCCGGATGGCGTTACGTGGGCACGTGTTCTCGGCCGTGGTGTAGCATATGCCATGGTAGTTCTTTTTCTACTGTTGTGTACGTGCAATAACTGGCACCGTCGTATACATATCTTACGGTTAATCGGGCATTCGACTGGAATAGCCGCATGGCGAGCTATAGGCTAGTCTTTTTTAGATGCATTAAACCTATCTCTCGGGACATCTCGCACGCACCATCATGCCACCCACAAAAACTTGTACTCTGAGTTTAGTACGTTATACATGAAGAGAAGAGGTGCACGCACACACTCATCCTCTCACACACGCATCTATTTTTTTCTCGAAAAGGAGGATGATGACCCTCGACCTCTGCATCTGGGAGTCACACATGCATCTGTAGCTACGAATTGTAGTGTTCTCAACCATCCGATTGGCTCTGTCATGGATGTACCTATATACTAAAACATGTCTAGATATATCTATATTTTGACAAATGGAAGGTATGTATTGTGGAACGGAGGGAGTGCTTGTCATTAAAATGGATAAAAAGGGACGTATCTAGAACTAAAATACGTCTACATACATCTCCTTTTATCTAGTACTTCTTACCCAAAGGAACTTCATATCCAACAGACACAAAATATCCGTTTGACTGTTGGAAATTACTGATCTGATGTCGAAGTAATTGCCGCATCACCACCAAAACCAACCATTTCTTAAGCTAAAGTAGACCTAGGTAATCCCTATATTAGTATATTACTAAGATAAACAGAAGGCACTATAGAAACATTTAGGATGTGAGCTTGTCAATCTGAATGTGGAGGGACACCAGCTTAGCCTCGGCCAGCAGCTTCGGTGGAACTGTGAAGAAGGTCAGCTCCTGCACGTCGACATCGCCGGGATCCTTGCTGCTTGTCACCTCCATTTCCACCTCGACGGCGTCGGTCGTGCCTTTGGGCTCCCCCGGCGGGCCGTTTGCCCACAACTTGCCCACGTAGTGCGGCAGTGGGGACGCCCCCGCTCTGATGCAGACGACCGACATGGCGATAGGGGCGCTGATGTCGAGGACGCCACCGACTAAGAAAAACGCGCGGACGTCCTCCTCCGTGAATAGCAAGAGCCGTGGCTCCGACAGTGGCACTTGCAGCTGGAGGACCTTGCCGTACTGGATCCTGTGCACGTGCATGGGATGCGCGGCGCTGATGTGGTGGTAGAGCACCGGCGGCGGGCCTTCGTAGCTGCAGACGGGCACGGGGCATTTGCAGGGCGCGAGCGGACACACGCTTTGGTGATCGGCGAGCTTGTGGTAAGTGACGTAGAGCCCACAGCCTTCGTGCGGGCACTCCACTCTCAGCGACGAAATGATGGCGTCCACCGCCGTGTTCCGCACGTCGAAGCCACTGCCACGCTCGCACTTCTGGCACTGCCGCTGGTTCCCAGGGCGCTCGACCCGGCAGTCCATGTAGGCCAGGTGCCCTCCCTTGCACTGCAGAAATCAATCGAACAACACATCAATCAAGAAACCTGCACCTTGCTCAATCAGCCGAACGGACGAGGTGTATTTGAACCTCATACACTGGAGGCATCAAGGGGCGGAGGCACAAGGGGCAGTGGAGCAAAGTGAGGTCCATCGAGACCTTAGAGAGCTCCATCGTCGGGTCCTGTTCCGTCTGCGTGATCTTGCCCTCCTCATGCACAACCATCTCTTGCTTGGGGCGGGGAATTACAAAGCTTTACCGTCACATATTTTATACTCTGCGCATAACTCTCCTCCCGCATACCAAGGAAGGCAGTAGTTTGAGTTTTCTGGACAAATTTGCCCCTGCACATGAGTAAGCTGCATAAATATCGATAGTAAATGCGCATGCAATGGTTGGATGGTCCTCCTTCCTTTTCGCTTGAGTTGGCTTCCCCAGGCGGTCAAGCCGCATCCGGCGCTGCATGCGTTTTCTTGTAGCCATTTTCTACTTTGGAAACTGGCGCGATTAATGGGGGCAGAACTAATCGAGCGGGGGCACAGTGGAAACCAACGTGGACACGCAGAATCTGAGAAAAACAAGAAAAAGTTATACGCAAAGTAAAAGTAATTGGAGGGAGTACTACTTGAAGGTGCATTAAATCAACACATGCAAGTATCAAAAGGAGAGTCATGACATGCATGCGTTGTAATTAATGCATCGGTAACCACACATTATTGAAATATATCGAGTGCAGTGCTTTGATGTGTCGCGTCAACTCATACATCAACGAGATGTTTGATTATCCTCTCCCTCGCGGACTTAACTGCACCTGCCTTTGGCTGTATGACAGGTTGGCCACCCAACTGTCGGGCCCACCTGTCATACACGCAAAGGCAGGAGCGTCCCTCCCTCGCCCATGAGCGTGGTGGCTGGCAACACTAGGAGAATCTTTCGCTACACGCTCTCCCTCCCGCACACGATGGACATGTAGCAATTTAATCGGTGTCAGATGGCTAGAAGCGTACTGTAGTACTCCTCCAGTGCAGTAGTACTCCATCATTGTTCGACTTCCCGAAGAGGCGACGAGCCAAGCGCAGCCCGGACGCTCATGTGGTAGTTTCATGTGTAGAGTTGTCTAGAATAGCGTGTATCGTGCCTGTAAGCTTAAAATCGTTGGGGTCGGCTCCATGTTATGTGGCCGTCTCGAAGTTTTTAAAAAATAGTATTCTGGCCCTACCTGTCACCCTGGTGGTTGTAGTTTGCATGCTCATCCTCTCAAGACAGGAATATATATTTTAATTTGTGGTGGGTAAATGTTAGAGGTTGCAGCAAATATATTGTACACTGCGGGTCTTTCATCCAAGTTTAGAGGCAAGCATGTGGGGCCAGTGCTATGATGTGTCGCGTCAACTCGTACAACGAGGAGAAGCTCGATTTTACTACTACACGCCTTCTCCCTTGCCCATGCGCGCGGTTGCTCGCAAACGAGGACATGCTTTTGCTTATAGTACTTCTACAACAAGCTATCCCTCCCGCTCGCGGTGAACGGACATGCAACAGTGGATTCGACACTGTATAAGCAGTAGTAGTAACATCATTGTTCGTCTTCTCGAAGAGGCCAAGAGCCAAGTGCAATTCGAATATGGCAGTTGCGAATATTGGAGCACGCATGTAGCCAGGATCTTGCATGAGACAAAATTGCTATGTGAGCCCACTATTGTACTAGTACGTACAATTACTTGCTAGTATAGCCCTATAAACCAGGAAGGAGTATTTGCCCTTCTAGAGATTTCAACAAGTGACTAGACTACACCGAGACGGAGTACATCTGGAGCAAAATGAGTGAATCTGCACCGTAAATAAATACGTAGTTCTATCGTTTTCCTCTCCGAGGTGCACAATATTGAGTATACTGACTAGTCTCTTTTTGGCACGCATTTACGTTTTTTTTGACACAGTACAGACGCAAGTGCTCATATACACGCGCATACACTCACCCCTATGAACGCACACACGCACGGCACTATCATCTTGAAATTTATGAAGTCACCATAGGCACCTCGTCGTCGACGGAAACGTCTCCTGACACACGATAGACGTGAGTGGCAGTCGCCTCCATAGGTGCTTGAATGCTAAGGAGGGAGATGGTAGCGGTTCCCGAGACGTTGAACGGTCAATGATGCAGAATAGAGCCAGCACGATGTGAATGCAACAGAGTTTGGACTCTCATATAAAGGCGCCCCACTCCAGTCCTTCTACTCCCAAGTCTCTGCACAACACTGCTCACTCCAATCCAAGACCAAGTGACCAGAAGCCACAAGCACCTATGGAGGCGATGGACGCGAGCGGCAGTCGGCTGTGCCAAATCATCCAAGGCGCCGGCCTGCGGCCCCGCACCGCGCAGCGTTTCCAGACGGTGCTGGCGACGGCCGGCATTGTAGCCCTTGCCGACGCCAGCTTCGCCTCTCGCATGGACGACATGATGGTCAACTCCATCTGCAAGTTCACCGATGTCAAGAAGCACGCGGACGACCTTGTTGTACTGCTCCAACCCGCGCGCCCAGGCTCCTCATTGCCTGCCACCTTCATCGGCCTCCATGGTGACGAACTCTTTCAAGCCATGGTGGCCCTACAGGTGCCGGAGGTCGCGGTGAAGAATTTGCACCTCGAGGCCGCGCTCGCCGTGCAGCGCCTCGCCATGCAAGAAACCGTCGACCTGCACATCCATGTCTACGAGGAAATCGTCTACATAGGCCACTACAAGGAAAGCGAGAACAGAAAGACGTTTGCCTTCTTCCAGCGGATCGAATCTTTGGATGCCTTTGTTCAGAAGCACGTCAATGTGGCCACGAAAGCCGTTGCTACTTAGGCGCCGTTCGGTGGGCCGGCGCCCTGAGTCGAGGAGGTGGACATCGTTGATGGATGCATCTCTTCTTCTTGCCTCCTGTAACCAGCACTGCATCACCTCGGGGCCTTAATGTTTTATCAGTATAGTACTCCTTCCGTTCCCAAATATAAGTATTTATAAAGATTCCAGCAAGTGACTACTACATACGGAGCAAAATGAGTGAATCTACACACTAGACTATGTCTACATACATCTGTATGATGTATTCCATTTGAAATAGTATCTAAAAAGGCTTATATTTAGGAACGCAGGGAGTATATGGCATTTTTATTCTAGTTGTAACATTTTCACTGTGAGGTGGGGCCGCAGTTGAGCAAACCCACCCCGCCCACCGGGCGTCGGCCGAGTTTAGAATTAGAAGAGAGAAACGAGGGAGGAGAGCTAGTTGTAGCATGGACGTTGTTGTCAGATGGGACTCGTGTTGATAGAATAGGAGTACTAAGCACTCGTGCCTCTTTTTTAGAGGAAAAATTAGTCGTATGTCTAGTAGTACAACTAATTGGGTGCGTGCGACCTATAGTTGTCATCACTTTAGGTCTCCTTTTCGAACCGCAGCTACGCTTCACAGTACATATTTTTTCACGCATTTATCCTCCTATATATACTCCTAGGCTATTTCCACGTGCTCCCATTCGCCGACATGTGGGACATAGAGCATCTGCGTCGTAGTACATGCATGACTCGGAGCATATGCCGGGGTACTTTACATTTCAGACCTCACGAATTACCTGCAAACCCCCCGCATAAGAATAAATAAATGAATGAATTACTACATCAAACCGGATTATTTTCGTAGAAACCGGAGCACATTCATTAAATTTTGGACATAACACATTTACAGAAAATGACCGGACCTAAACCAGTCTAAGGGCCTCTTTGATTTTTCCTGCAAAAAAGGCCTCTTTGATTCGCAGGATACTGAAAACACAGGAATGGGGAAAGTATGATGGCGATGAACCGAGACGAGGAGAACTCTAACTCAGTTAGAGGTTAGAGTTAGATTCCAACCCTGAACTAACTCTAAACCAAAGAGGTGTATGGATGGCAGGGTTAGATTGACAATAAATGCTCTTTCTCAATCATTTGACTACTTTGGACCCTATTTCCTGCCGGATTTGGTGTGGCCGGCTCTTCTGTGGCCTCCTCGCGCTCACAATTGACATAAACGAGCCATCTTTACAAATCAAGCATGCAAAACATGATAATTTTTACTTTGTCCAAACAAATGAGATATCCCACTTAAACATACAAGTCGCCAATCAAGCTTCACAAAAAAACACTCCATGAAACAAAGCATGAGCTAACTCATCACGAAAGTCATTCACGATAGGGAGGGAGCCCGAAGCCCCTCACGCAACGAGGGAGGAGCTCGCCATCGTCGCTCTGGAGGAAGTCTCTGTAGAGCCCAAGCCCCAGGAACCCCTCCGACGCCGGCCCTTGCGAGTTGAGGTCAACACCGGCATGGGTAGCAGGGCTGCTTACCACCGACTGGAAACTTAATCTTTGGGACTCTAGAAATAATGCAAGCCTGAAACTAAAATACCTAGAAAGGTGAACTGAATCTTTGGGCCTCTAGAGATAATGCAAGCCTGAAACTGAAATACGTAGAAAGGTGAACTGGATCTTTGGGCCTCTAGAAATAATGCAAACCTGAAACTGAAATACCTAGAAAGGTGAATTGAATCTTTGGGCCTCTAGAAAGATTTATTACCTCCTCAAGCAACATCAAACAATTCCATGCATGCACCACAAATCTATACCAAGTTTGATCAGGATCTACTTTTCCAAATCAGAATTAGTGCTAGAGCGAGCAAGATCAATGATATGGCTATGAGACAGAGAAGGAACGAACAAACTCACCCCTCCCGCGACCTCCCTGGTAGATGCACCGCCGCCGCGCACGACAGAGGGAGAAAAACGATTGGTGAAGGGGGAGCGAGGCGACCTTCGAAGGCCGGAGGGAGAGGACGGCCGAAGTAGGGCGGCGGAGGCTGGAAGGAGAGGGCGGCCGGAGGAGAGAGAGGGAGAGCGGCGCTTGGGCGGGCGGCCCTATGGGGAACAGAGAGGAGTCATGCGAGAGGGGGGGAGCGGTCTGGTGCGGGCAGGGGAGATTTTTTCAGTTCTCTTTTAGTGGGCCCGAGGATAACTAACCCAATTAGAACCTCTCCATCGGGCTAGTTTTTTTAGCTGGGTTAGAGCAAACTAGCTCAAACTAACCCCTCATGTTTCGATAATTTGAGGCTATTTCAACCCAAACTAGCTCTAACTGAGGGATCCAAACAAAGAGGAGTGTTACTGTACATGCTGTTTTTTATGGCCATATCACCACATTGTTTTCTACTGCTGATTCACTGGGCTACCGTGGTTTGCACTGCTGGTTCACTGGGCTGCCGTGGTTCGCACTCCTCCGACCTGAGTAGTAGTAGTACTAGTATGTACCGCATCATTCTTTGATCCTTCTTACTACTCCGACATGTGGGAGAGCCAGCATCCGGGTCGACGTGTCATGCACCAGATTAGAGCGCGGAATGGAAGGGGGGCATCTCCCCGGTTGGAGCGCCAGTAATTCATGACTATAGTGAGTGGTCATATCACAAGTCTTTCCAGCAGTAACGCGCCGTGAAATCGCACAACCCGACCTTTCCAACAGTATATCTACTCTTATAAAAAACAGAGTTGGTGATGATGGTGTGCCTGCCATCCTGCAATATAAGTCGTCCGATTTATATCTGACGGACGGGAAGGAAAAATGGAAATTTTGCAAAAATATACCCACACCCACTCAACATTTGCAAATAAGGCCTTCCCTCGTTCATCCTTTTCTACCACAAGATAAACTACTCATACAAATGCATCTTGATGTTCCATGCAACACATGGGTATCTTGCTAGTGTTTGAGAATCCGCCACTCGCTCACCCTCCTTGCCTCTCTGTCAAACCGCCTACCCGAAAATTGTCACATGTACTGCCCAGGAAAAGCCCCGCCCTCAACTTTTAACTACGCGAAAATAGTTCGAGCTTGTTCATTCTATATAAATACTTACTGTATGTTTATTCACCCGTGGGGTTGTTCAATGAATGGAGGGGCGGGGAGCACAAGTGAACAATACTACACCCTCCTTTTCGGTTTATAAGGCTCAATTCAAAAATCTCACAAACCAAGGTAGATGGTGAGTGGTGGAATACTTTTTGTAGTTTGCAAAAGCACCTATTTAATGCTCTTGTTTTTCTCAAAAAAATTTGTTTATCAATGCATTAATTGCAATGCATGCATGCATAAAGTACATGCATTGGTCAATTTTCTCTCAATACTTGCATGCAATGATTTAATGCACCTTGGAATCTGAACATGTGATGGGAAACAACCAAATTGAGCCTTATAAAATGGAAAAACTAAAATTTTGAGATAAGCCCTATAAACCGAAAAGGAGGGAGTAGTACTACTAGTAGTAGTAAGTAGGAGTCATACAGTAGTCACTTTAAATAGAGAGTTTCTTTTCTTTAATGCCATGGACACAAATTGAAACGCTTGTTGTGGAGAGAAAAAGATAATCACTCCACTATATATGTACGCAGGGGCCTGAGCGCTTGCTTTACTAGGGTTGCTCTCTTCATTCTCTCATCCTCTCTAGATATAAACAAGACAGGGGTAGCGACATTTTATCTCTGCTTACCGCTGGTCACAAATCTGGCCGGATCCCTTCGGCCGATGTGTGTAGAGGACTAAAAGGTGCATCGTTCACGCGGTCATCACCGCCGAGGGAGGAAACCAACAGCTGCTAGAGGGGCCCAATCCTTTGCCCGTGCCGTTCTCTCCGACACAGCGCTGGCTCGGGAGGTCCTCCGACCCTTCTTCCTCCCTGCCGTATTGTCCGCAGATCCGACCTGCCGTCGCTGACATCCCGGCGACCCTCAGGTATAAGTTCTTTGAAAGCGGCCTTGCTCTACTGCCCCAGCTCCCCACGTGTCTGCATGTGCATCTTTTTCTACTCCCATCAGCTCTTCCAAAGCCACCTACATTTTTAGTATTATTAGATGTAAAGCTACTTCATGCATTCGAATCTAGGGCTTTGTTCAAACAACGAAGAAAGGGGGGAAAGTTGTAGCATGAATCTAGGACTTGATTCAAAGAGGAAATAATATGGTGAAAGTAGTAGAGACCGGATACCCAACCAGTCTCTTGGCTGAAAAGGGAAATAATGGGAAAACACAGTACAAACTGGATAAGGAACAGATCTATTATTGGTTGAAAAAAGGATAGAAAGTGGCGGCTAGTGGAGAAGTCAACAGAGTATGTCCAGGTTCCGATTTGCTGCCCTCACATAGTAAAAGGTATCCAGGATTAGAATTGCTGCCCTCACATAGTAAAAGGTCTCAGGATTAGATTTGCTGCCCTCACATAGTAAATGGTCTCCAGGATTAGATTTGCTGCCCTCACATAGTAATAGGTCTCCAGGATTAGGTTTGCTGCCCTCACATAGCATGAACAAATTCGGCATCACCACTTTATGCCTCCTTGTAGGTACATTGTGCTGATGCGTCCACTGTCGCATGTCCTTATACCAACCTTTTGATGTTGTTAATGTAAGGGCGCATGTAAAATGAAGCGATCACACTGTTACCTTAGGGACATGTCTAACCAGTGTTATTGTTAATCTAATGCCTCTAGTGATAAGATGTAATTAAACTGTGTTACAAATGGCACTCCTGCTGTTTCCCCCAGTATGATAAGTAAGTTGCCCCTTTACGCTGCTGAGTGTCCTGGTGTCCCCATGGTCCCATGCCCTTACACCAACTCTTTAGCTGCTATTGATTTACTGTGTCTGGTAAACAAGCAATGCCACCATTAAAGTAATCCCATATTTGAGGAATCTCATTGTTGATCGTAATGCTTCTGGTAACATGAAGCATTGCTGACGTTTTAAAATTTCTACTGTCCTTGCGTGATTGCCATGAACATAATTAAGATGCTTCTTTTCATTTTGTATATGTTTCGTATATTCCTATTGACTAGCAACTATTTACTTTCTATCTTTTTGTGTAGATAGGGATATCCATTTCAGCTTGTTGCCATTGTGACCTTTTGGTGAACTGCACAAAACACTTTTTTTGGAATGAGTGTCTTCTACAGTTCAACTAAAATGTCACGTGGGCAACATCTCTCAATTTTGGTGGAACCGCACAAAATGGTGATTGGGGTTTCCAAAATCACTGTCAAGTTCTGCTGGTAATCTCGTGCAACATTTTATTAGCCTTTGCAAGATGAGTCGTCACTGTCACCACAATGGCACTTTATTTTAGTGGAACTGCACAAAAGGATAAGAAAATTATAGTTTCACCTTACATGAGCCGGACAACCAACCTTAATGTTCCTAAATTTTAGTGCAACTACGAAAGAAGAACCTGCCAGCTCACAAGAGCAAGTACTTCTTGCTAGCTCAATGATGCAATCTTTGCTTCATTTCAGGTGAACTGCAGAAAAAGGCGCATGAATTGAATCATGAAACTCCAGGCAGGCCTCATCATAGTGGAGCTGTAGGTTGAGTTCAAGGAGGCCATTATTAAAGTGAAATCATGCTCTTCTTGTTTGTGGTGTGCAAACAAGAATACTCAACTACAGATGTTGTGACGGTCAAGAGCATTCGCCAAGTTCTTCGATTGTATGACATGGCTAGCCAAGATGGATTTAATCCCGATATTCACTTTATCAAAAGGCTCTAATGGGTTGGTTCTGAATCTTGCAAGCTGGGAATCAATGAGATGTGTAGGCATCTTTGTTGTACTTATTATTTGAATCTTATTTGTTGGTTCTGAATCTTGCAAGCTGGGAATCAATGAGATGTGTAGGCATCTTTGTTGTACTTATTATTTGGATCTTATTTGTTGGTTCTGAATCTTGCAAGCTGGGAATCAATAAGATGTGTAGGCAGCTTTGTTGTACCTATTATTTGGATCTTATTTGTTGGTTCTGAATTTTGCAAGCTGGGAAACACAGCATGATGATGCAGAGGACAACAAGCATAACAAACAGTTCAAACTTGGTAGTATTATCTTTGTGAAAGTGCGACAAATGTGTTGATCGTGTGCGTCCTGAGAATAATAATTCTAATTGTTGTGCATGTTGATCATGTGGCACTGATAGAACGAGCCAATGCATTGCTTGTTTTAAGTATAAATTTCTATTAAAGCTAATTAAATTTAAGTAAAGTGATCACTAAGTCCTGTTATTACAGTACCAATACAGACCCGCTCTTAATGGAGGCGTTTGGATGCGCCGAGGGTGCATCTTCTATCGTGCGTGCAGCGGACGAGGGAGGGGTAGTAACTGTTGTCGCATGTACACACTCAGTTTACTGTTGAATCCAGTTCCCCAAGAGCTGAAAAATGAACTGCTGCCTGATACGTCTCCAACGTATCTATAATTTTTTATTGTTCCATGCTATTATATTATCTGTTTTGAATGATTATGGGCTTTATTATACACTTTTATATTACTTTTGGGACTAACCTATTAACCGGAGGCCCAGCCCGTATTGTTGTTTTATTGCGTGTTTCAGTATTTCGAAGAAAAGGAATATCAAACGGAGTCCAAACGGAATGAAACCTTCAGCAACGTGATTTTTTGGAAGATTATCATCCTGGAGACTTGGGGTTCACGTCAGAATATACTCGAGGAGCCCAGGAGATAGGGTTGCCCCCGCCCCTACTGGGCGCGCCCCCCTGTCTCGTGGACCCCTCGAGCACCTCCCGACCGACTTCTTTCGCCTCTATAAGCCTACGTACCCTAAAACCATTGAAAATCAATATAGATCGAGAGTTCCGCCGCCACAAGCCTCTGTAGCCACCAAAAACCTCTCGGGAGCCCTTCCCGGCACCCTGTCGGAGGGGGGATCCTTCACCAGTGGCCATCTACATCATCCCGGCGCTATCCATGACGAGGAGGGAGTAGTTCACTCTCGAGGCTGAGGGTATGTACCAGTAGCTATGTGTTTGATCTCTCTCTCTCTCGTGTTCTCTATCGTGTTCCCTCTATGGCACGATCTTGATGTATCTCGAGCTTTGCTATTGTAGTTGGATCTTATGATGTTTCTCCCCCTCTACTCTCTTGTGATGAATTGAGTTTTCCCTTTGAAGTTATCTTATTGGATTGAGTCTTTTATGAGAACACTTGATGTATGTCTTGCCGTGCTTATCTGTGGTGACAATGGGATATCATGTGCCACTTGATGTATGTTTTGGTGACCAACTTGCGGGTTCCGCCCATGAACCTATGCATAGGGGTTGGCACACGTTCTTGAGTCTCCGGTAGAAACTTTGGGGCACTCTTTGAAGTACTTTGTGTTGGTTGAATAGATGAATCTGAGATTGTGTGATGCATATCGTATATAGTGCCCACAGATACTTGAGGTGACAATGGAGTATCTAGGTGACATTAGGGTTTTGGTTGATTTGTGTCTTAAGGTGTTATTCTAGTACGAACTCTTGAATAGATTGATCCAAAAGAATAACTTTGAGGTGGTTTCGTACCCTACCATAATCTCTTCATTTGTTCTCTGCTATTAGTGTCTTTGGAGTGAGTCTTTGTTGCATGTTGAGGGATTGTTATATGATATATCTATGTTATTATTGTTGAGAGAACTTGCACTAGTGAAAGTATGAAACCTAGGCCTTGTTTCCTATCATTGCAATACCGTTTACGCTCACTTTTATCGCTTGCTACCTTGCTGTTTTTATAATTTCAGATTACAAATACATTTATCTACCATCCATATTGCACTTGTATCACCATCTCTTCGCCGAACTAGTGCACCTATACAATCTACCATTGTATTGGGTGTGTTGGGGACACAAGAGACCCTTTGTTATTTGGTTGTAGGTTTGTTTGAGAGAGACCATCTTAATCCTACGCCTCCTACGGATTGATAAACCTTAGGTCATCCACTTGAGGGAAATTTGCTACTGTCCTACAAACCTGTGCACTTGCAGGCCGAACAACATCCACAAGTAGAAGGTTCTGTAGTAGACATCAAGCTCTTTTCTGGCGCCGTTGCCGGGGAGGCTAGGTAAACGGCACTCACACCCCATCCACTAAGCTCTTTTCTGGCGAGGTGAGTGCTTGAAGGTATATCTTTAGATCTTGCAATCGAATCTTTTTTTCTTGTTTAATCACTAGTTTGGTATATAAAAGAAAACTACAAAAAAATGGAATTGAGTTTGCCTCATACGCTTCATCTTTTTAATATCTTTCATGAGAATGATGGTAAGGAAAATTGTGCTCAAGTGCTAGAAGAAGAAATCTATAAAATGTTTGTCACTAAATCTTTGAATGATGAGCATGATTTCAATGTTGTTAGTATGAATTCCTTGAATACCCATGATGCTAATGATATGCAAAGCCAGAAGCTTGGGGAAGCTATGTTTGATGAATATGATATTTTTTGTCCCCCAAGTTTTGATGAGAATATTTATTATGATGAAAGCATGCCTCCTATTTATGATGATTATATTGATGAAAGTGGGTTTGGAAGAGTGTCAACTTTAGGAAGTAGTGACCCCACTATTTTGGAGGATGTTGAATCTTATTGTGATGAACATGAAAGTGGATTTGGAAGAGTGTCAACTTTATTTAGTGACGATTCCACTATTTCGGAAGAGGTTCCAATTGATTATGAGAACAAAGTTGCTATCTATGATGATTATTGTGATTATTTGTATGCTATTAATAATAATGATAACCATGAAACTTGTCATCATGATTTTAGTTTTCAATTGGATTATGCTTCGCACGATAATTATTTTGTTGAGTTTGCTCCCACTATTATTCATGAGAAGAATTTTGCTTATGTGGAGAGTAGTAAATTTTCTATGCTTGTAGATCATGAAAATAATGTTTTAGATGCTGGTTATATTGTTGAATTCAATCATCATGCTAATGAAAATTATTATGAGAGAGGAACATATGCTTGTAGGAATTGCAATAATATCAAGTTTCCTCTCTATGTGTTGAAATTCTTGAAGCTATGCTTGTTTTATCTTCCTATGCTAGTTGATTATTGTTCCCATAAGTTGCTTTCTCACAAAATCCCTATGCATAGGAAGTGGGTTAGACTTAAATGTGCTAGTTATATTCTTCATGATGCTCTCTTTATATTTCAATTCTTATCTTTTATGTGAGCATCATTGTCATCATCATGCCTAGCTAGAAAGGCATTAAAGAAAAGCGCTTGTTGGGAGACAACCCAATATTTACCCTTACTGTTTTTGTGTGTCCACATGATTATGCTACTGTAGTAATCATATTTTATAGCTTTTGTTTCAATAATGTGCCAAGTAGAACCTTTGGGAAGACTTGGGTGAAATCTATATGATCTTGCTGTAGAAAACAGAAACTTTAGCCCTCACGACAATGTATGCCATTTTTTACTGGAGAGTGCTTTTAGGTTGATTATTTTTGCAGATGATTAATAGACAAATTCCTCAGATCCATCAGTTTATTTCATAATTGTTGGAGTTGCAGAAGTATACGTTTGATACAGATTACTAAAGACTGTTCTGTTTTTGACAGATTCTGTTTTCATTGTGTTGTTTGCTTATTTTGACGAATCTATGGCTAGTATGTAAGTGTATGAACCATAGAGAAGTTAGAATACAGTAGATATTACACCAATATGAATTTTGAATGAGTTCATTACAGTACCTAAGTGGTGGTTTTATTTTCTTATACTAACGGAGCTTACAAGTTTTGTGTTGAGTTTTGTGTGGTTGAAGTTTTCAAGTTTTGGGTGAAGATTCGATGGACTATGGAATAAGGAGTGGAAAGAGCCTAAGCTTGGGGATGCCCAAGGAACTCCAAGGTAATATTCAAGGAAAACCAAGAGTCTAATCTTGGGGATGCCCCGGATGGCATCCTGTCTTTCGTCTTCGTTCATCGGTAACTTTACTTGGACCTATATTTTTATTCGCCACATGATATGTGTTTTGCTTGGAGCGTCATTTTCTCCTGTTAGTATTTGCTTGATGTTATTTATATTAATGTTTTGCATCTTTAGTTTCAATAAAAAAAAGTCAAGGATAGCCTTTGCCATGCTTATTTTGCAAGTATACATGTTGCTGTTTGAAAACAGAAAGTTTACCGCTGTTGCAAAAATTACCTAGAAAAGTCAGAGAATGGTATAATGTTGAATATTTTTGCATATTGATATATGATAAATTTCTTACAGTGGGAATTTTCTCTCATAATTTTTGGAGTCAGGGAAGTATTGATACTCTTGCATCCTTTATAGACTGTACTGTTTTGACAGATTGCTGTTATGTTTTCATTGTTTGCACATGTTTGCTTGTTTAATGATTCTATTTGAGGATAGGCGTATTAAATATGCAGAGGCATTTAGTATGCAGTGTTGAATACTAATTTTAATGATTTGTTACAGTAGAAGATGATATGGTTTTGCATTGGTTTATACTAACCTATCTCACGAGTTCTTGTTGAGTTTGGTGTGGATGAAGCTTTTGATAAAAAGAGAAACCATGATGTGAGAGGAATTAAGGAGACATAAAATCTCAAGCTTGGGGATGCCCAAGGCACCCCAAGATAATATTTCAAGAAGTCTCAAGCATCTAAGCTTGGGGATGCCTCGGTAGGCATCCCACCTTTCTTTTTCAACAACTATCGGCTAGTATCGGTTGAGCCTAAGTTTTTGCTTCTTCACATGAGTTGTGCTATCCTTGCAATGTAATTTTATTTTGTTTTGCTTGCTGCTTGAATAAAATACCAAGATCTGAAATTCTTAAATGTTAGAGAGTCTTCACATAGTTGCACAATTAGTTGACTACTCATTGAACTTCACTTATATCTTTCGGAGTAGTTTGCCGTTTGCTCTAGTGCTTCACTTATATCTTTTAGAGCACGGTGGTGGTTATATTTTGAAGAAATTGCTAGACTCTCACGCTTCACTTATATTATTTTGAGAGTATTAAACAGCATGGTAATTTGAATGAAAACTATCATAGGAAGTGAATTGGATGCTATGATCAATATGTTGCTTGATAATTGTTTTGAGATATAAAGGTAGTAATGTTAGAGTCATGCTAGTGGGTAATTATGAAATTGAGAAATACTTTTGTTGAAGTTGGCAAGTCCCGTAGCATGCACGTATGGTAAAAGTTGTGTGACAAATTTGTTGCATGAGGTACTCTTTTGATTATCTTCCTTATGAGTGGCAGTCGGGGACGAGCGATGGTCTTTTCCTACCAATCTATCCCTCTTGGGGCATGCGTAGTAGTACTTTGCTTCGATGGCTAAGTAGACTTTTGCAATAAGTATATGAGTTCTTTATGACTAATGTGAGTCCATGGATATACGCACACTCATCCTTCCACTTTGCTAGCCTCTCTTATACCGCGCAACTTTCGCCGGTATCATGAACCCATTATTTACCTTCCTCAAAACAGCCACCATACCTACCTATTATGGCATTTCCATAGCCATTCCGAGATATATTGCCATGCAACTTTCCACCGTTCCGTTTATTATGACACGTTCCATCATTGTCATATTGCTTTTTGCATGATCATGTAGTTTACATCGTATTTGTGGCAAGGCCACCTTCATAATTTTCATACATGTCGCTCTTGATTCATTGCATATCCTGGTACACCGCCGGAGGCATTCATATAGAGTCATATCTTGTTCTAGCTTTGAGTTGTAAATCTTGAGTTGTAAATCCATAAAAGTGTGATGATCTTCATTATTAGAGCATTGTCTCACTGAGGAAAGGATGATGAAGACTATTATTCCCCCACAAGTCGGGATGAGACTTCGGACTTTACAAAAAGAAAAAAAGAGAAAAAAAAGAGAAGGGACAAAAAGGAAAAAAAAAGGGGAAAGGCCAAAGAAAAAAAGGAAAGAAAAAAAAGAGAAAAACAAAAAAATAAAATGATAGAAAAAGAGAGAAGGGACAATGCTACTATCTCTTTTTCCACACTTGTGCTTCAAAGTAGCACCATGATCTTCGTGATAGAGAGTCTCCTATGTTGTCACTTTCATACTAAGTGGGAATTTTTCATTATAGAACTTGGCTTGTATATTCCAATGATGGGATTCCTCAAAATGCCCTAGGTCTTCGTGAGCAAGCGAGTTGGATGCACACCCACTTAGTTCTTTGTGTTGAGCTTTCATATATTTATAGCTCTAGTGCATCCGTTGCATGGCAATCCCTACTCACTCACATTGATATCTATTGATGGGCATCTCCATAGCTCGTTGATACGCCTAGTTGATGTGAGATTATCTTCTCCCTCTTTTTGTCCTCACAACCACCACCATATACCACCATAGTGCTATCTCCATGGCTTACGCTCATGTATTGCGTAAGAGTTGAAAAAAGCTGAAGCGCGTTAAAAAGTATGAAACAATTGCTCGGCCCGTCATCGGGGTTGTGCATGATGGGAGTATTTTGTGTAATGGAGATGAAGCATGGCCTAACTATATGATTTTGTAGGGATAAGCTTTCTTTGGTTATGCTATTTTGATAGGACATGATTATTTGTTAGTATGCTTCGAAGTATTATTATTTTTATGTTTTATAAGCTTTTATCTTGAATCATTTGGATCTGAACATTCTTGCCACAATAAAGAAAATTACATTGAGCATTATGCTAGGTAGCATTCCACATCAAAAATTCTATTTTTACCATTTACCTACTCGAGCACGAGTAGGAATTAAGCTTGGACATGCTTGATACGTCTCCAACGTATCTATAATTTTTGATTGTTCCATGCTATTATATTATCTGTTTTGAATGATTATGTGCTTTATTATACACTTTTATATTACTTTTGGGACTAACCTATTAACCGGAGGGCCAGCCCATATTGCTGTTTTATTGCCTGTTTCAGTATTTCGAAGAAAAGGAATATCAAATGGAGTCCAAACGGAATGAAACCTTCGGCAACGTGATTTTTTGGAAGATTATCATCCTGGAGACTTGGAGTTCACGTCAGAAGATACTCGAGGAGCCCAGGAGATAGGGGGCGCCCCCCCTACTGGGCGCGCCCCGTGTCTCGTGGACCCCTCGAGCACCTCCCGACCGACTTCTTTCGCCTATATAAGCCTACGTACCCTAAAACCATCGAAAATCAATATAGATCGGGAGTTCCGCCGCCGCAAGCCTCTGTAGCCACCAAAAACCTCTCGGGAGCCCTTCCCGGCACCCTGCCAGAGGGGGGATCCTTCACCGGTGGCCATCTTCATCATCCTGGTGCTATACATGACAAGGAGGGAGTAGTTCACCCTCGAGGCTGAGGGTATGTACCAGTAGCTATGTGTTTGATCTCTCTCTCTCGTGTTCTCTCTCGTGTTCCCTCTATGGCATGATCTTGATGTATCTCGAGCTTTGCTATTGTAGTTGGATCTTATGATATTTCTCCCCCTCTACTCTCTTGTGATGAATTGAGTTTTCCCTTTGAAGTTATCTTATTGGATTGAGTCTTTTATGAGAACACTTGATATATGTCTTGCCGTGCTTATCTGTGGTGACAATGGGATATCATGTGCCACTTGATGTATGTTTTGGTGACCAACTTGCGGGTTCCGCCCATGAACCTATGCATAGGGGTTGGCACACGTTCTTGACTCTCCGGTAGAAACTTTGGGGCACTCTTTGAAGTACTTTGTGTTGATTCAATAGATGAATCTGAGATTGTGTGATGCATATCGTATAATCATGCCCACGGATACTTGAGGTGACAATGGAGTATCTAGGTGCCATTAGGGTTTTGGTTGATTTGTGACTTAAGGCATTATTCTAGTACGAAATCTTGAATAGATTGATCCAAAAGAATAACTTTGAGGTGGTTTCGTACCCTACCATAATCTCTTCGTTTGTTCTCCGCTATTAGTGTCCTTGGAGTGACTCTTTGTTGCATGTTGAGGGATTGTTATATGATCTATCTATGTTATTATTGTTGAGAGAACTTGCACTAGTGAAAGTATGAACCCTAGGCCTTGTTTCCTATCATTGCAATACTATTTACGCTCACTTCTATCACTTGCTACCTTGCTGTTTTTATAATTTCAAATTACAAATACCTTTATCTACCATCCATATTGCACTTGTATCACCATCTCTTCGCCGAACTAGTGCACCTATACAATCTATCATTGTATTGGGTGTGTTGGGGACACAAGAGACCCTTTGTTATTTGGTTGCCGGGTTGTTTGAGAGAGACCATCTTCATCCTACGCCTCCTATGGATTGATAAACCTTAGGTCATCCACTTGAGGGAAATTTGCTAATGTCCTACAAACCAGCGCACTTGCAGGCCCAACAACGTCTACAAGAAGAAGGTTCTGTAGTAGACATCACCGCCGCCGCCTACACAGTCGTTCACTTGAAGAGACTCCAATGGCGATCCGAGGGGTGAGCCTGCTGAATATGGTCTTCAGCAAGGAGTTCCCCTTTGAGTTCGCCGTTCAGTCCTATGGCTGCACCAAGTTGAATGTGATGTACACCAATGATCCGGACTCGGTGAAGCTCTGCGTCGCCGAGTTCAAGGAGTACCTACAGGACGAGAAAGCACAAGGTTGCAGGACTAGACCTTGTGCCCATCCATTCATCTCCTCACAGGGACCAGCGGATCACCGTCGCCCAGGTATGTGTGCTAGACGAGGTTCTCATCTACCACTTTTGTAGGGCCATCAGAGGTTCTGGAGCATTCGCCCATTTCATCGGCAGCACCGACTGCACCTTCACTACAATGGAGATAAGGAATAACACGACGATTCGGCCATCTGGTGCAACAAGCTTGTCGACATCCAGAAGGAATACAAGATCATCAACAACGGGTAGGAGAAGGACTTCGTGGTTGACCTCGCCGAGACCATCATCGACCCTTGATACACCAACATGAAAGAAGACAACGATACCAAGAACCTGAACACATGGGAGGTACCTCTAAATCCAGCCTACATAACCTACGCGGCCAGGGACGCATACGCATGCTATGACATGTACAGGCAGATCTTGGACCTGAGGGCGTGGGTGCTTCCCGTAACCGACAAGTACACAGACAGCCGCAGCGTCATGATCAAGCGTGCCAGGAAGGTCTAGATGTTGTACTTTATCTGTTTATAAGCACCTTTATCATCTGAGTGTTTCATGCATTAGCCTATGTGTCGTAATTATATGTTTGTCCTAAATATTTGTTTTAAGAACCCATTAACCTGATTGCTTTTTTAGTGGCTATTTGCTTATGTATGTAACTATTTCACTTGTCCGTTAAAAAAAACTAGTTCACTCGGCTGCCGTGCTTTGAATCTCCTTCCTCCCAACATATTCCCTTCCTCAGGTGGACCCAGCAGGTCTCTGAATTTTCTCCCACTTTCTTTTTCGATGTAAACTGAGTTTTCGCCCAGTACTATTCCCTAGAACCAACTCAACTGTCCCACGTCTAGCATAAAAAATAATAATACCCCACGTACTATTAACTCATCAAATTTAAATGATATTTTATTTCATAAGTTGAAAGTTCTTACCAAATAATAATAATAATTGTTTATATATAACTTGGCAAGTTAACTTCTAGTGATTGCGTACATAAGCTTGCAAAGATTTTACTAACCAATGCAGTAATAGACGTGCAATCATGTGTTTATGTTTTTATAACATTTCTCCGTCTAGCCCAACATGATGTTTTCACCCAGCCCAGCAAGTCCGCGGTTTTAGAGAAAAATGCAAATGGGATTTAAATTCCACCATATATAAATGGGCTGCATAGATGCTACATCATTGTTTCACCCAGCCCACTAAATGGACTAAAAAACAAATGGACTGGCTGACATGTGGGCAAGTAGGTCGTAGCCTAATAAGGTGTTGGATTTACATCCAACGGCCGGCATTCTTCTTCAATCTCTTGTCTTCTTCCCCGAGCGCTGCCGGGACCGCCTGCTCCAGCCTTCGCCGTCCAGCAACATTGTTTTGCGCTCCTCAGCGAAACGCTACCCCGCCGACGGCCAGGCCATCCCTCCACTCCGCACCTCCTGTTATTCTCTGCCGAGTGTAGGCCCACTCCGCACCCAAACCAGTCAAGTTTCCCACTCCTCTCCGTCTGCGACTCCACTGTCGCGTCTTCCCCATCTCCGGGTCTTTCCAGTCTAGGGCCTCGTCGTAGTCCACCGCCTCGGTGCTCTCGGTGTGGCGTGGTCAACCTACGAGAGTCATCGGAAGAGGATTGTACGTGGAGAGCCTGACGGCTGGGACCCACGAGGTCCATGGTGGCACGCAAGGAAAGTTCCTCCTTATTACGCACTATACGTGGACAGTACGTGGGAAGGGCTTCTGTATTTCATGAAAAAAATGTTCCCCCACTGACAGGCCGGACCCACCAGCTATATCTTCACACGCAAGGAAGTGTCTCCTTATTACGCACAAAAAAATGAAGACCCCCTGCTAGATGGGACCCACCATAGTGGGTGGCTGACTTGTGGGCCTACTAAGTTGACGGGGACGGAGGGCTTTGTCAACTTAGTCAATATGAACGATTCTAGCTCCAGTAACCGTACGATGTACATCCAACGGCCATAGTGCTTCTTCAACCTCTGGTCTTCTTGCTCCAGCCTCCCAAAGCAGCGCCGGTCGTGTCGCGTGCTCCTATCTCTTGGGGCCGGTTGTGATGCTGCGGAGGCCTCACTGCCCCGTACTACTCCCACCGCTGGCCCAGGGCATCCCTCTACTCACCCACACACCCTGTTATTCTGCGGCGACGGCAGCCTCATGCCGCAGCTGAAATAGTGAACCCTCGTACTCCTCTCCGCGTGGGCATCCACTGCTGCGTCTTCCCCGGCTCCCCGTCTTCCCCTTCCTAGGCCTCGCCGTCGTCCACAACCTTGGTGCTCTCGGCATGGTGTGGTCAATGTGGTCAACGTCCGACTTCCATCGGAAGAGTACTGGACGTGGAGAGGCTGACAACTGGGTCCATGGCCGCAGCTGGGTCCACGGCCACAACCCAGTTTTTTTGTGATTTGCCAAGTAAGTTGCTTTGGCAGGCCTGTTGGGCTGCAAATGTTTCAAGACGAGGAGAGCTTCATTCAGCTGGCCGAGAAAATGGCCTATCAGTAATGAGAAATGGGTTGTACATTTTTAAAACACATCAAACCGACAATTAGTTTCAAATTTCATTTTTTCATTTCGAGATTTTAAATTGCATTGATTTTTATGCGTGGACAATTTGTTGGATTTTATATTGATATACATTTCTTTTTAAAATCAGTTTGAATGTGACTCAAAATTTCCGGATTAAAAACAGTTCGGACCGCACCGAAATATGCAAAATTTCGTATAATTTTTTAACCGTGGACACAATATGGGCTGTAATGCTAACAAAAAGAATATGGGCTCCAAAAAAACCTTAAGAATTAGCAAATGGGTTGTAAATTATTAGAAAAAATGGCAGATAGGATGTATGCTATTTTCCACAGATTTGAGGCTTTCCTGAAAAAAGGTTGATGCACAAGCAGTGACTGTTGGATTTCCATCCAACGGCCGTCGTGCTTCTTCAATCTCTGCTCTTCCTGCTCCAGCCGCTCAAACAAGCACTGACAGGACTGCCTGCTCCCTCCTCCCCACGGCCGGCCGTGCTGCCACGCAGGCCTCACCGCCCCACCGTACTCCCATCGCTGGCCTAGCCATCCCTCTACTCACCCACACATGCTGTTATTCTCCGGCGACGGTAGACGAAATAGTAAACCCTCGTACAGTCGTACTTCGCGTGAGAAACAAATACCGAGTCTTCCCTGCCTCCGTCTCGTTCCCTTCCTAGGCCACCCTCGTCCACCGCCCTGGTGCTCTCGGCGCGTCCTGGTTAACGTGGTCAACGACCGACATGCATCTAAAGTGGACTGTACGTGGAGAGGCTGATAGCTGGGTCCACGGCCGCAGCAAGGAAGTGCCTCCTTATTATGCGCAAAATAATTATTGCTCCACGTGACAGCAGGGACCCATCGGACGGGCCACCGTATTTCGCGAATAAAAAGTTTCCCCCTGACTGCTGGGACCCACCAGCTACATCTTCTTACGCAAGGAAGTGCGTTTGCGCAAAAAAACGATTCGCCCCCTGACTGCTGGGACACACCAGCTACATCTTTGCATGCAAGGAAGTGCCTGACAGTTGGGACCCACCTGGTCGAAGCGTACGTAGTGTTGTCATTCTGGTCGCGAACGTGTACGTACATATATACTGGTCGATGTAGAGGTGCACACGTGTCGTAGTAGAGGCGCGCACGTAGCATGTACACGTACGTACAGCGGCCAGTGTGCAAGAAAGAAAATATAGCCACATGCGTACATACGGGCGGGGTCTCGAACGCCTACTCGTGCATATATACGTACGGTAAAGGCTCGTGTACATGGCTGGGTCGGAACAGAGAAACTGCATCGTTGTCGTGTTCATGGGGAGGCAACGGAATGCGTCATGTTCATGGGGAGGCAATAGAATGCGCCGTGTTCATCGGGAGGCAATGGAACGCATGGGAGCCAACCGGCTTGGACGGAACAGGCGATGGAAACGAGGCCTGGCGTACCGCAGAACGGAGGAAACGGCCTTGTGTTCTAGCGGCCATGTTTGAAACGGGATCCTGTTCATCGGGAGGGGTCTGGCGTACCGCAAAACGAAGGAAACAGACCTCCTACGGTCGAAACGGGGTCCTGTTGATCGGGAGGGGTGTGGCGTACTACAAAACAGACGAAACGGACTTGTGTTGGAGCTCTACAGTCGAAATGGGGGTCCTGTTCATCGGGAGGTGTGTGGCGTACCGCAAAACAGGACTCCACGGGATACTGTTCATCTCCACTGTCGACCTCCTCCAGCCTCCACGGGCTACTGTTCATCCACCATCGACCTCCTCCAGCCTCCACATGCGGTTGTTCATCCACGGGCTCCTGTTCATCCAGCCTCCACCGCGCGCTACTCCACCGGCTACTGTTCAACCACCCCTCTCCTCGGGCTCCTGTTCAACCACCCCTCCATGGGCTACTGCTCATCCACCCCCTCCACCGTCTACTGTTCATCCAGCCCTCCATGGGGTCGTCCTATTCATCTAGCCCTCCACAGGGTCCTGTTCATCCAGCCCCAACCGGCTCGATCAATCGGGGTCATGTTCATCTATAGGCAACGCCACGGGGTCCTGTTCATCCACCCCCACCGCTCACTGT
>NC_041387.1:510192641-510399721 GCF_002162155.2 Triticum dicoccoides
GGCAGCATCAATCGGCTTCAGTTAGCAGCAGTAGAGAAGGAATCGCTCGATCGCTGGGTTCAGTAACGCGTAGCCTGCAGTGCAATCGCTCGGGTTCAACTAGAGCCCAACGCCTCGTTCGGGTTCAGTTAGAGCCAACGCCTCACACACACGCGCGTACGTGTACGAGAGAAACGCGCACCGCTCGGCTCCCGACCACCCACCGTAACCGGGAACTCGCTGAAATTTTCCTTGCCCTCGCTTCTACCATGGTTTTTTCCGTCATGGACGGCCCAAAGAATGTCATGGAGTTGCGTCTCCGGCCCGCCCAGGAGGAAAAGCCCATTTTCTATCATGATTTTTTGTCATAGAAGTAGGAACCCACCACATCTATGATGATACCGGGTTTTGTCCCAATTATCATCATAGAATTGTCCTAAATATGACAGAACAAATTCTGTTCGGCCCAAAATGTCACGGATGTGTCTTTTTTTTGTAGTGGAAGACTTGGGTGAAGTCTATGCGATCTTGCTGTAAAAAAACAGAAACTTTAGCGCTTACAAGATTAGCTGACATTTTTTACTTGAGAGTGATTTAGGTTGATTCTTTTTTCAGATGATTAATAGAGAAATTCCTCAGGTCCACCAATTTATTTCAGAATTTTTGGAGTTCTAGAAGTATTCGAATGATGCAGATTACTACAGATTGTTCTGTTTATGACAGAATCGGTTTTCATTGTGTTGTTTGCTTATTTTGATGAATCTATGAGTAGTATAGGAGGGTATGAACCATAGAGAAGTTGGAATACAGTAGGTATTACACTAATATAAATAAAGAATGAGTTCATTACAGTACCTTAAGGTGGTGGTTTGTTTTCTTGTACTAACAGAGCTCATGAGATTTTCTGTTGAGTTTTGTGTTGTGAAGTTTTCAAGTTTTGGGTAAAGATTCGATGGACTATGGAATAAGGAGTGGCAAGAGCCTAATCTTGGGAATGCCCAAGGCACCCCAAGGTAATATTCAAGGACAACCAAGAGGCTAAGCTTGGGGATGCCCCGGATGGCATCCCCTCTTTCGTCTTCGTTCATTGGTAACTTTACTTGGAGCTATATTTTTATTCACCACGTGCTATGTGTTTTGCTTGGAGCATCATTTGATTTTGTTAGTATTTGCTTGCTGTTATTTAGAATAATGTTTTGCATCTATATTTTCAATAAAAATTTCAAGGATAGCCTTTACCATGCTTATTTTGCAAGTATACATGTTGCTGTTTCAAAACAGAAAGTTTACCGCTGTTGCAAAAATTCCCTAGAAAAGTCAGAGAATGATATAATATTGAAACTTTTTGCATATTGAGATCTGATAAATCTTCTACAGGGTAGTAGTTTTCTCATAATTTTTGGAGTTAGGTAAGTATGATGAATCTTGCATTCTTTATAGACTATACTATTTTGGCAGATTGCTGTTATGTTTGCATTGTTTGCATATGTTTGCTAATTTAATGATTATATTTGAGGATAGGAGTATTAAATATGCAGAGACATTTAGTATGCAATGTTGAATAATAACTTTAATGATTTGTTACACTAGAAAATGATAAGGTTTTTGCATTGGCTTATACTAACTTATCTCACGAGTTCTTGTTAAGTTTGGCGTGAATGATACTTTCGAGATTTGGGAAACCGAGATATAAAAGGAATTAAGGAGACACAAAAGCTAAACATTGGGGATGCCCAAGGCACCCCAAGATAATATTTCAAGAAGTATCAAGCATCCAAGCTTGGGGATGCCCCGGTAGGCATCCCATCTTTCTTCTTCGACAATTATCGGTTAGTATCGGTTGAGCCTATGTTTTTGCTTCTTCACATGATGAGTGCTATCCTTGATATGTCATTTTATTTTATTTTCCTTGCTGTTTGAATAATATACCAGGATCTGAAATTCTTAAATAAGAGAGAGTCTTCACATATCTACATAATTATTTAACTACTCATTGATCTTCACTTATATCTTTTTGGAAGTAGTTTGTCATTTACTCATGTGCTTCACTTTTATCCTATGAGTAAATGGTTGAATGATTTGAATATCATAAATCTGAAATTATATATGTTTCATATGATTATCCCATGGGGAGTAATGACTTCACATATAAAAAGTAGAGGTGGTAAATTTATTGAAGGTTAGCCAACATTGTATTGCTCACATGAACAATTCATGAAAGAATATTGAAGGAAGAGAGATTTCACATATAAATATACTATCTTGGACATCTTTTGTAATTGTGAGCACTCATTAAAATATGACATGCTAAAAGGTTGATGTTGGACAAGGAAGACAACTTAATGGGTTATGTTTTCCTATATCTGAAATGTTATATTGTCTTGGATCATCCAACATGTTGGGCTTGCCTTTCCCTCTCATGCTAGCCAACGTATTTGCACCAAGTAGAAATACTACTTGTGCTTCCGAACATCCCTTAAACCAGTTTTGCCATGAGAGTCCGCCATACCTACCTAAGGATTGAGTAAGATCCTTCAAGTAAGTTGTCATAGGTGCATGCAATGTAAATTGCTCTCTAAATATGTATGATCTATTAGTGCAAAGAAAATAAGCTTTATACGAACTTGTGATAGTGAAGAAATAAAAGCGACGGACTGCATAATAAAGGTCTTTATCACAAGCGGCAATATAAAGTGACGTTCTTTTGCATTAAGATTTTGTGCATCCAACCATAAAAGTGCATGACAACCTCTGCTTCCCTCTTCGAAGGGCTTATCTTTTACTATTAACTTCTACCCTTATGCAAGAGTCATGGTGATCACCACCTTTCCTTTTTACATTTTTTCCTTTGGCAAGCACTTTGTGTTGGGGTGATCTGGATATATATATATATATATATATATATATATATATATATATATATATATATATATATATATATATCCACTTGGATGTACGCCTTCATAAATTATTATTGTTGACATTACCCTTGAGGTAAAAGGTTGGGAGGTGAAACTATAAGCCCCGATCTTTCTCTGTGTTCGATTAAAACTTTGAACCCATAAATGTCACCTGAGTGTTAGAAATTATGAAAGATTAAATGATATTTGAGTATGTGGAGTTTGCTAAAGCAAAGCTCTGACATAAACCCTTCCTGAAAATAAGATGAATTGCAATTGTTTGATGACTAAGAATATAGTTTGTTAGTTTCAAGAAAGTTTATGATCTATACTTTAACATGTGAATAGCTTGTTATTTGATCATGAAAAGTTTTATGAGATGAGCTACTGTTATGACATATAATGATGCTAGAAAAGGTGACAGAAATTATCATTGATCAAACTTGTGCACCTACTAGCATTCACACTTCATAAATTCTTTCTTTTATCATTTACCTACTCGAGGACGAGCAGGAATTAAGCTTGGGAATGCTGATACGTCTCCAAAGTATCTATAATTTATGAAGTATTCATGCTATTATATTATCTATTTTGGATGTTTAATGGAGCTTTATTATACACTTTTATATTATTTTTGGGACTAACCTATTAACCGGAGGCCCAGTCCAAGTTGCTGTTTTTTGCCTATACCAGTGTTTCGTAGAAAAGGAATATCAAACGGAGTCCAAACGGAATGAAACCTTTGGGAGAGTTATTTTTGGAACAAACTTAATCCAGGAGACTTGGAGTAGACGTCAGGGAAGCGACGAGGTGGCCACGAGGGTCCAGGGCGCGCCCTACCCCCCTGGGCGCACCCCCCACCCTCATGGGCCCCTCATGGCTCCCCTGACCGACTTCCTTCGCCTATATATATACATATACCCTGAAAACATTGAGGAGCACAATAGATCTAGAGTTCCACCATTGCAAGCCTCTGTAGCCACCAAAAACCAATCGGGACCCTGTTCCGGCACCCTACCGGAGGGGGGATCCCTCATCGATGGCCATCTTCATCATCCCGGCGCTCTCAATGACGAGGAGGGAGTAGTTCACCCTCAGGGCTGAGGGTATGTACCAATAGCTATGTGTTTGATCTCTCTCTCTCTCTCTCGTGTTCTTGATTTGGCACGATCTTGATGTATCGCGATCTTTGCTATTATAGTTGGATCTTATGATGTTTCTCCCCCTCTACTCTCTTGTAATGGATTGAGTTTTCCATTTGAAGTTATCTTATCGGATTGAGTCTTTAAGGATTTGAGAACACTTGATGTATGTCTTGCATGTGCTTATCTGTGGTGACAATGGGATATTCACGTGATCTACTTGATGTATGTTTTGGTGATCAACTTGCAGGTTCGGTCACCTTGTGAACTTATGCATAGGGGTTGGCACACATTTTTGTCTTGACTCTTCGGTAGAAACTTTGGGGCACTCTTCGAAGTACTTTGTGTTGGTATGAATAAATGAATCTGAGATTGTGTGATGCATATCGTATAATCATGCCCACGGATACTTGAGGTGACATTGGAGTATCTAGGTGACATTAGAGTTTTCGTAGATTTGTGTCTTAAGGTGTTATTCTAGTAGGAACTCTATGATAGATCGAACGGAAAGAATAGCTTCATGTTATTTTACTACGGACTCTTGAATAGATCGATCAGAAAGGATAACTTTGAAATGGTTTCGTACCCTACAATTATCGGATTTCGGGTTCTGGCTAAACCCTTAAGGTTTGAAGTCTGGGGTGCATGCGAAGATCATTTCCCTACCGATCTACTCCCTCGTCTCGCCGCAGTTCTAAGCTAGCCAGATGAACAACACAAGGGACACAGGATTTATACTGGTTCAGGCCACCATTGTGGTGTAATATCCTACTCCATTGTGTGGTGTGTGGATTGCCTCTTGGGATGATGAGGAACAGTAAAAGGGGAAGAACGGCCTCGCGAGGGGAAGAGTTCTTGTGCTGGTGTGGGTGGTTCTGGCCAAGGTTCGATTGGTCGATCCCCTGCCTTGTGAGTGGCTAGTCCTATTTATAGAGGCCTTGGTCCTCTTCCCAAATATTGAGCGGGAAGGGATTCCACAATGGCGGGATTTGAAGGGGGACAGCTAGTACAAGCTATCCTGACTAAAGGTGGTCTTCGACTGTCAAAAGCACTCGCGGTGACGCCGTCTTGGGCTCCACGGTGACCTCCGTCTTGCCGTCCTCCTGGTCCTGGTCTTGTTGCACCAATAGGAAATCTTTGCCTAATGCCTCGGTACTCCGCGCCTGCTCTTGCCCCCTTAGCACAAAAGAGGAAACAAGGACACTGTGTCGGTCGGCGCCCGCCTGGTCTCGATCGTCATGGCTTGCGTCATGTGCACCTCATGAGGTGCTCCTCACCTTGATCTCTCCGCCTCCTCGTGAGCCTGCCTAGTGAGGCCACCCCTGAGGAGGCCTTGCACCGTCCGCCCCGCGAGGCTTGGCCCCTTGCGAGGGTCTTGAACTTGGGTTGATGAAGACGGGCTGAACTGGGCCACTAATGAGCCACGCTGCAGGCCGAAGGCAGGCAATTCTGGATACCCCCATATCCAGGATGCCGACAGTAGCCCCCGGGTCCAAGGCGCACTCGGACTTGGCTTAGCGGCAAAGCCAACGGTCAAGTGCGAACTGCCGCGGGCCCCAACAGCCTGAGTCCTTTGGGCGATGCGTGGCAACTGGATTGGACATGGGCGTCTCCGCTTCCCCACGCTCCCCCCCGATATCCGCCTGGCTAGACGACCGCGACGCTTTACACAGTTATTCCCTCCTTGTCGCCTGCGCGCTTCCTGCTCCTTCCTTCTTCCTTGAGCCTATGCTTCCGCTTCCAATCTGACTCGAGTTCTGCCTCCTCCATTGCCATGGCGCCGACCAGCAAGGAGAAGGGGAAGGAGTCCGCGCCCTCGTCCAGCTGGCCCCCGGCATTCGAGCCCGCCATTGGTCGGTCGCTGGTGCTCAATCTTGAGGCCTTGGAGAAGGTCTGCCCTGCACTCGCCTCCAGCTTCAACGAGTGCGTAATGACGACAACTTGGCCTGCATCCCACACTTTTGTCAACAGGATCGTGACAGAGGTTCGGTTCTTCAGTGACGCCCTGTGGGCTGGCTTGGTCCATCCTTTCTCTGCCTTTTTCAATGTAGTGCTATCCCACTATCAGATCCATATGATGCATCTTGATCCTCAGTCTGTTACCCTTCTTGCTGTCTTCGCCTTCGTCTGTGAGGCAATGATGGGCATTGCTCCTTCCGTCGCCCTCTTGCGTCATTTCTTCTCCTTGCGCCTGACCAACCCATCACAGTGCTCGGGGTGTGTGAGCTTCCTGGCCGTAGCAAAGACGACCGCCTCAGGGGTTGATTTCGGCCTTCTGCCCTCCACGAGCGGGTTCCGGACACGGTGGCTGTATGTGGATGTTGGAGTGTGTCGGTGTCAAAACCGGCGGATCTCGGGTAGGGGGTCCCGAACTGTGCGTCTAGGCGGATGGTAACAGGAGACAAGGGACACGATGTTTTACCCAGGTTCGGGCCCTCTTGATGGAGGTAAAACCCTACGTCCTGCTTGATTAATATTGATGATGTGTGTTACAAGAGTGGATCTACCACGAGATCAAGGAGGCTAAAACCTAGAAGCTAGCCTATGGTATGATTGTTGTTCGTCCTATGGACTACATCCATCCGGTTTATATAGACACCGGAGAGGGCTAGGGTTACACAGAGTCGGTTACAAAGGTAGGAGATCTACATATCCGTATCGCCAAGCTTGCCTTCCACGCTAAGGAAAGTCCCATCCGGACACGGGACGAAGCCTTCAATCTTGTATCTTCATAGTATTGGAGTCCGGCCGATGATGATAGTTCGGCTATCCGGGCACCCCCTAGTCCGGGACTCCCTCAGTAGCCCCTGAACCAGGCTTCAATGACGACGAGTCCGGCGCGCATATTGTCTTCGACATTGCAAGGTGGGTTCTTCCTCCGAATAGTTTATAGAAGATTGTGAACACCAGGATAGTGTCCGGCTCTGCAAAAATAAATTCCACATACCACCGTAGAGACAATATTACACAAGATCAATCTGCTGACGTATTCTGTGGCGTGACGTCACACCACTTCCAAGCCTTTACTCGAATTGTTTTTATTGTTCCATCTCAGCGCGTTTAGCGAGGCGGTTTCCTTGGCACGTCTTGTCGAAGCAGAGATCGTGTTCCCCTTATTCCATGATTCCCATCAATACGGACGTGGGTAACCCAACCGCGCCCGTTGCCACGCCCCCTCCATCGAAGGCGGGTTCCAAACGGTCACGGGGACGACTCTTGGTATTCTTCCTCTTTATAATGAGACCAAGGCCCGTTCTTTTTATTCAATCCTCTATCAATCCGCCCCTCTCCCCGAGTTCCAACACCCAGGGCTCCAAATTCAGGTACTTTCGATCTTCGACAATGTCCGGTCCTGACCTACGAGGCTGGTGGATGCCCTCCTCCGTCACGGAGGAGGACGTGCTAAAGATGAAAGATGCCAGGTACTTAAACTACGAAATTTCGCATAGGCTGCCTGCCCAAGGGCAAGTTATCCCAACTCCCGAGCCTGGCGAGAGCGTCGTGTTCGTGTCTCACTTCCGTCGGGGTTTAGGCTTCCCGACGGATCCCTTCATGAGGGGGCTCATGTTTTACTATGGGCTGGAATTCCACGACCTGGCTTCGGAGTCCATCCTCCATATCTCATCATTCATTGTTGTCTGCGAAGCCTTCCTCCGCACCACCCCTCACTTTGGCTTGTGACTCAAAACCTTCAACATGGAGCCGAAGATGGTTGAGGGGCGTCAGGCAGAGTGTGGCGGGGCGGTTATAAGCAAGAGGGCCGAAGCTCCATGGCCCAAGGGCTCTTTCCAGGAGGAGCTCGGCTTGTGGCAACAGGAGTGGTTTTATATCACCGCTCCCCGGGGCAGCAGGCAGAAGCCGCCGCCCGTCTTTCGCTCGGGCCCTCCACAGCAGCTGACGTCATGGGTCAACAAGGGGCGCAACTGGGGGCCACCCAAAGACGTCCCCCTGTTGCAGGACCGGATTCGAGTCCTCCAAGAAAGGGAGATCAATCTGGTCGCAGTGGTGCAGGTCATGTTGATTCGGCGCCTACTGCCCTCCAAATGTCGCCCCCTCCGCCTGTGGGAATTTAATCCTGAGGGGCCACGAGCTCTTCAACACTTCATGGGTTTGACTCCCATGGAGATGTATAAACTGTTCTTCGAATTGCAAGAGACGCATCCGGAATTGACCGAGGACGCTGGCCTAAGCTGCAATCGCCCGGATACTCAAGTAAGTAGCCCTGTGTCCGGACACACCGTCCATTTATTTATCGTGAGCTTGCCTTTAACCAGCTATCCCTGGACAGGAGTGGATAGTGCAAGCAAAACTGATACGGTGTCCGGCCCCCCTCCCTGAGACCACGCAGGATCCCGTGTTAATCAAAATGTTGGAGGTCGCACCTTCGAATGAGGGCGAAGGGGGGCACGGGGAAACTATCACCTCTGCCAAGGAGGTTTTTAGTAAGGGAGGAATCGAGAGTCCCTCCTTCCAGGGGGAGAAGAGGAACGCTTCCGAAGACCCGGAGGCCAAGGCCTCAAAGAGGGAAAGAAATCTGTACCGGAAGGTCCTGCGCCAGAAAGTGCCCCGGTCGTACTGTCTCCTCGGAGGAATCAACTCTCTAACGAGCCGTAAGTGAAAAAGGGGGATTTTATAATTATCAGACACCCCTGCTTAATGTCTAAAGGTAACCGAAGTTTTTACCTTGTAGTTCGGATCTCAGCCCATCTCAGCACAGCTCATCTTCGGGAGACCTTCGTCCGGAGATGATGGAAAGCGAAACGCCTCCATCTGCCGCCCCATCGCGCAGGGCGGACGACCCTGAGGTGTCGTCGCGGAGGGTCTCCCCGAGTCCGGCGGGGCTGGAGAGTTCGGCGCCCATTGGAGTACGGCCGGTGGAGCTGCAGGATTTGCTTAAGAGGGCGTCCATCTCAGAAGATCACCGCACATTAATGGGTGGTGTGATTGAGAGGATCTCGTCCGCCAAAATCGGCTTGTATGAGGCCGTCGGAAGTTTACTGACGGGATTTGAGGTACGCAAAAAATGACATACCTGTTGACAGTTTTGCACATGAAGTGCGCCCTATATAGATAGTAGCCCCTGAGACTTGGTATGCTGTCGAAAACGACAGCGTGCCTAGGATCATAATCTCAATTATTAACTATCGCCTTTCCCATGCAGGTGGCGGAACGTTCGGTGGCCAGCCGGACTGATGAGTTTGCCGAGCTGAAGAAGCAACTTGACACTTCGGATACGGACATCTCGCTGGTCAATAGACGACATGATGAGTCACAAGGTATGTGGTTGCTCCGCAGTTGCTTAGTAAGGGAGCTGACGCCCATTCCTTACAAATTGTATGCTAGATGCAGATGGTGCTGCTGCTGTGGAAGACCTTCGAGCAGAACTTGCTCGGGCCAAGGAGCAAGCCAGAAAAAGCGGAGGCGGCTGCCTTGAAGGCAGCGGAAGGGCTAGAAGCCGAGAAGGCTGCTCACTGCCGAAGCAGGGAGGAGATGGCCGGAATGGCCATGAAATTAAGAGTTTCTACCGACCGCCTGGAGGTTCTTGAAGGAGAACGCCGAGCGGAGCAAGAAGACCTGAAGAAGGCTGATGCCGAAGCCAAGGATGCCCGTAGTGCGATGCGGGCTATGAAGGAGGAACTGCGTCAGGTCGGAGACATTGTGGCTGGAAAGCCCTTTATGCTGCATAGAAAGTTTACGGATCTGAAGTATGCTTAGCTGGGCCGATTGTACGGTGCGGAGGATCCTTATCTGGACTTGGCGGTGAGTGCGGCTGACGCAGTCGTGCACTTTTGCAGCCAGGAGGATCATGAAATGGAAGAGCTTTTCTGGTCTCAATTCCATAGTCCGGAGCGTCCACTTCCGTTGAGTGATCGGCTGGTTGAGTGGGCTGAGCTGCATAGATTGTCCGGACTGGCCATGACGGATGTGGTCACTCATCTGTGGCCGAAAAGGCCCAAGCTGAAGAGTTATTTTGGCTTGTTGCAGCAATTCCTTGGGGCAGTACCGCATATTAAGGCGATGAAGCGGTCTGCATGTGTAGAAGGTGCATGGATGGCTCTCGCCCGTGTTAAAACATACTGGGCGGAGATGGATGCCACCGCTGTCGCATCCCGGGGTTCGGACAAAAGCCGATTCCCCACCGAGCATTACTTTGAGGAAGTCCTGCAGGGCGCTCGTATAATAGAGTCGCAGTGCTCGAAAGATGTTATGTTTGAATGACATCTATGATTTCTAAGATCTTGTTTATAATGCAATGACTTTTTATACTTGTGTGTTCAAGTATTGAACTATCTCCTGTGCGGCCGTATATATATGTATGATCTGAAAGATGGCAGTATTTGGCTTCAGCCCCCACGCACATGGTGCGGGGTGTTTGCAAAAAGAAAAACGCTTTTTCACACTTAATCCAACGTATTGGTCCTTGTAAGGACGTGATAGCGTAGCAAACTAGGCAACCGGACTATAATGCTTTATCACTTTCACTTAGCCATAGGAGCTCGAATGTGGGGCTACTATATAGCCCCTGATGGCACCGCGCTTCTCCGAACTCGAGGCGCGTATGTGCCTGACCGGGAAGCAGTCCTTCGTCAAAGTGGAGGAATTCTAAACATTCCAATGGTCGATCGAGTGGTTGACCAGTCTCTCGCTATATCATGACAGTCAGTTTTTGGCTTTCTCTACTGAGGTTCTCTCCCGGCGGAACCGGGGCACAATCGCAGTAGTTCTCCTGGTGCCGCGTTAGCCGATGATACAGAACGTAAGGCAGCAAAACACAGGAGCCTGGCAAACCCAACATTTGACCAAAGACATGATTCGGAGCTGATGCATATAAGGCCTAACTCGAGATGCTGAACACTCCCTAAGGTGTTCGGTCTTTATGATATCGGGCAGAATAAAGCCCTAAGCCCCTAGTGTTCAGGTACAGGCGGGAACTTCTGACGCGGCCGATGCCAAAACGCCAGCCTTCTCCTCGGCTCTGGTAGGAAACCGGGGGATGTGTATCAACAAGAGATAGTAAAGGGGTATGCGGCTGGGAAGCCCCTTGTTAAGTTACGCCGGACTCGTCTAACCATGTCCGAGGTCTAAATGACCTGTTTTTAGGGGCTTTGACCTGCAAGGTCGGAATAATGTGTGGCTGTCGAGGCAGCCACACATTCTCCGTGGTCGAGAGACACCTGGAGTTTTGAGAATATGCCCCGTGGACCGGGCATTTTTAAGCGTAAGAGACGCATAATGTGGTATTGCATTAAAGCGGGCCAAAGTTGCACGCCCCAGTAGTGCTTAAGGGCTACTGCTAAATGGGGCGATGGAGGGTGAGCTTTTCGCGACGGAGGTTGTCGGATGAACCGAACACGACCTCTAGTGGTACAGTGCCTGTGAGATTGGCTGAAAAGGCCTGGCGTCACTCCTTTGAAGGAAGTGCTGCTATAGCGAATCTTGGTGGGTTCTATCCCAGTCTACGGACGGTGTCCTGGTATAGCAGGTGCCGCACCGCGTGTTATCACGTGAAGTGAGTTCACTGTTTTGACTTCTAATGGGAAAGTCTTTTGGTTTCCGGAGCGCTGCTTTTGGGTTTCGTCATTTTCACTTGGTGTGTCGAGCCCTTTGTGTTCGGCGTTAAGTCGGCCGGACAGCTTGAAGACCCAACAATCTCTGTGGGTATGGTTTGCAGGCTTCCCGGAGGTACCGTGTATTTGACACAGTCTATCTAGAATCTTGTTGAGGTTGGATAGCTCGTCACTGTTATCCTTTAGGGGCAGTGTTTTGTTGTTCGGCCAAGAGCTTTTGAATCCGGTGTTGACCGCCGTACTATTTGGGCCATTTTCCTTATTCTAGCGCTGATCTTTTTTGCGTCATGATTTCCCATTTCCATCCCTGATTTCGGATGTACTCGGGTCACTGGTGCTGCATCTAGCCATCCAGTTGTCTTCCCCCGCGCAAAAGCGGGTCATGAGGCTTGTTAGTGCAGCCATTATTCTTGGTTTTTCCTGGCCGAGGTGTCTGGCGAGCCATTCGTCTCGGACGTTGTGTTTAAAGGCTGCTAAGGCTTCAGCGTCCGGACAATCGACTATTTGGTTCTTTTTAGTGAGGAACCTGTTCCAGAATTTGCGTGCTGATTCTCCGGGATGTTGAGTTATGTGACTTAAATCATCTGCATCCGGAGGCCGGACATAAGTCCCCTGGAAATTTGCTCGAAACGCATCCTCAAGCTCTTCCCAACTTCCAATCGTATTTTCTGGGAGGCTTTTAAGCCAATGCCGAGCCGGCCCTTTGAGATTGAGGGGTAGGTATTTTATGGCATGGAGATCGTCTCCTCTTGCCATATGTATGTGTAGGATATAATCCTCAATCCAGACTCAGGGGTCTGTCGTTCCATCGTATGCCTCTATGTTCACGGGTTTAAATCCCGCTGGAAATCCATGATCCGGTACCTCATTGGTAAAACATAGTGGGTGTGCGGCGCCCCTGTATTTGGGTGTGCCGTTATCTTCAAACGCTCGGCTGGTTTTGTTACTTCCTGGAGTCCTCTTTTTTGGCCCATAGATAGAACTGGCTAGGTTATCATTTTTCTGAGGATCTTTATGCTGATCGTGTGCCGGCTTGTGTGTGGCGCCCCGTGTTGCTCTTGGCCTGTCATCTGGTCGTCTATCCGGCCAGGCGGCTTCTTTCTTTTTTGACTGCGGGGGCTCTAAGGCCTCCTCGTCAAATTCGGGCAACAGCTTGCGCTTCGGGTAGCTCTTTGTCTGGTGACTAGTGCCGTATTTATCTGCGGCGTTGAGTACTTTGCTCCATCTCATTCTGAGTGCGTCTTCCGCTGTTTTGAGCTTCCACTTTTGCTTCTTCAAACTTCTTGCAGTGGTGACGAGCCTTTTATGAAGATTCATATGCTCTGTTGATGTGAGATCATCTTCGCCGGGGATGGGTTGTTTGTCCAGTTCATGTCCGGCTGGCTGCTTGTTGACGTGTGCGTCGTCCACTGCTACGTCCTGCTCTAAGGCCGGGTCTGTATGGGTGCCGTTTTTGTCGATGCCGGTCTTCGGGTGGCGCTTGCGTCGCCGCTTTTTTTGTTGGTTGGGGGAGTTGTCCTTTGCCACGTCCCGTTTTTCCTCATTGTCGCTTCCTTTTGGTGTGTCCACCATGTATACGTCGTGGGCTGGGGTGGCTTTCCTGCGCCCGTTAGGCGCTGGTTCTTGGTCGTCTCCGGCATCGTCGTCCATACCGTCGATGTCCTCGGAGTCGTAGTCTAGCATGTCAGTTAAATCGTCGACAGCGGCTACCAAGTGGGTGGTGGGTAGGCTTTGAATTTCTTCATCGTCCGCATCCCAACCGTCCTGATCGCAGTCCGGCCAGGTCTCTCCTGATAACGGGAGATATTTTAGCGAACTCAAGATGTCGCCAAAAGGTGAGTGTTGAAAGACGTCCGCTGCGGTGAACTCCATGATCGGCACCCAATCGGATTCAATTGGGGCAGGCGCTGGAGGTTCGGAGTCCGGCGAGGAGTCCGGCACCTCGGAGTCACGAGCTTTATGAGGGACAAAGTCAGTGTTCGGCTCTATCGCCGTAGAGGTTGTAGCCCCCGAGGCGGTGTCTAGGCATCCATCTTCGATCTGCGGAGCTGGCTCCGAATTGAAGGTCGGAGCGGTTTCAAGTGCGGCCTCGAAGGTACTGTCCGGCTGCAGAGCTAAATCATGCTCGCCGCGACAGTGCGGCACGCTCGGCTGTGGATCGAACCTATCAAGGATCAAGTCCCCACGGATGTTAGCCGTGAAGTTGAAACCTCCAAACCTGACCTGGCGGCCAGGGGCGTAGCTTTCGATCTACTCCAGTTGGCCAAGCGAATTGGCCCGCAGTGCAAAGCCGCCGAATACGAAGATTTGTCCGGGGAGGAAGGTCTCGCCCTGGACTGCGTCGTTGATGATGATTGAAGAAGCCATCGAGCCTATCGATGACGACACAGAGGAACTCTCAATGAAAGCACCAATGTCGGTGTCAAAACCGGCGGATCTTGGGTAGGGGGTCCCGAACTGTGCGTCTAGGCGGATGGTAACAGGAGATGAGGGACACGATGTTTTACCCAGGTTCGGGCCCTCTTGATGGAGGTAAAACCCTACATTCTGCTTGATTAATATTGATGATGTGTGTTACAAGAGTGGATCTACCACGAGATCAAGGAGGCTAAACCTAGAAGCTAGCCTGTGGTATGATTGTTGTTCGTCCTATGGACTACAGCCATCCGGTTTATATAGACACCGAAAAGGGCTTGGGTTACACAGAGTCGGTTACAAAGGTAGGAGATCTACATATCCGTATCGCCAAGCTTGCCTTCCACGCCAAGGAAAGTCCCATCCGGGAACGGGATGAAGCCTTCAATCTTGTATCTTCATAGTATTGGAGTCCGGCCGATGATGATAGTTCGGCTATCCGGACACCCCCTAGTCCGGGACTCCCTCAAAGTGCCTAGTCCCCTGCTCGAGCACCCCGCATTTCCCGCTATCCCCACGGGCTGGGATCATGAAGAGCTTAAGAGCCCCCGACTCGCCTACGTCTGCTCCGACTGGGGAGGTTGAGGGATCTTGGCGTGACTGCACCCCAGGTGGTGGCGGAGTTCCTCCGGCGCCGCATTGCTCCTCGCCAGTGTCACTACCGGCCTTTGTGGACCCTAACCGGATGCCAGGACCGCATGAGGCTCCAGGAGAAAGAGCTGGCACCAAAGATGCTGAAGAAGATGTTGGAGGTCTTGGCGGGTGACCCCGCGTCGGGCGACATTTGGCATGGGGGAAGCCTGCTATATCTATGCTCGGGGAGGGCTGACTTCGTGAGGCAGATGCCTCTCTTTGATGAATGGGGGTTGCGCCCAGCCGGCCTCGGGGGGCCTCGCGAGAATCCCGTCATTCTGGCTCCTTCCCCGGCAGCCAACATCGATCTTGCCCCAGGAGCTGGTGCAGGGGGGGCAAGCATCGCATGAGGCTGGAGGCTCTGGAGCCGAGGTGCTGACGCCGCATAGGGCCCCTGAGGCGCCATCCCCCGGGGCCCGCGAAGCCCGTCCTGAGGTGGTTGTTGATGAAGGGACGCGTTCCGCGACCCCTGGGGCTAGAGCCCCCGAGGCCTCGGCAGGTCATCGAGAAGTGGCGTCGGAGCACTCCTCCCAGCATGGCACCCCTGAAGTTGGAAACCTGGGCGCTCCCTCATCTGCACCGCGTGCTGGTCCCCACGCCGCATGCCTGGGTCGGTTCCGTGTGGACTTCGACACCCTCCGCAAGAGGCAGGAGTCCTCGAGCGGCAGTGCATGCCCCTTCCGACCACTGAAACACGGGAAATACTTCGCTATAAATGAGTACCTTATTCTAGCAATTCTCCTGTTGCTGCTTCCTCTCCTGACTGTGACCCTACAGGACCCCTCCTGCCACACCAACCGAGCCTGCCAAGGGAGCTCTTCCAGTCTCGCCTGCGCCGTAGGCCTTGTGCATTCCGAGCTTTCGCGCTGCCCCTGATGCAAGCCCGGCCGACGGGGCAATCTGGCCTGCAGAGCGCCTAGAATCCACGCCCTGCCTTCCTTCCTTCGCGCCCTCACCCGAGGCCCGACCGTTCTTAAACACACGCGGGAATGCAGCGTTGTCCACCAGGGGTTCCTCCGGAAGGCGATGGACGCGATGAACCAGCTTGATGGAGAGCTCGTGGACGTGGACGCGTGCCTTGAAGCTGAAGGCTTGCGGCTGGTTGAGTATTGGTGCAAGCTGAAGCGGCTCTCACAGCCTCGCGTCATCAGCAGGATCTTGACAACGCAAAGGCTGAAGCGGCTCTCACAGCCTCGCGAGAGGCCTGCTCCAGAGCTATTGGGGAGGCTCGTGAAGCAGACAAACAGCGTGAGATCGTGGAGAAGCGCGCGTGGGAGCTCCAAGCCCGGAGCGCTTCCCTGGAGCAGCGGGTGGAGCTGTGCCAGGCCGCCCTCGCATCACTGAAGGGAACGCCCGTCGGGGAAGAGGAGCTCCGGAGGCGCGAGGAAGCGCTGACGTTGGAGGCTGCTGATCGCAACCTCGACCTCGAGCGGTTGGAGATGAGGGAGCGCCTGGTTACCCAGGCGGAGGATGACATCAGCGTGCGGGAAGCTCGGTTCCAGGAAGAGGTCGACCGCCGCGTGGCAGAAGTTCGCGCGGATCTGGCGCGTGAGTACGGTCAGAAGCTGGGGTTGATTGAAGCTGAGGTTGTAGGCAGGACCGCCGCCCTTAGGTCCAAGCTGGTAGATACGACGTAGCGCACAGAGGCCTCTGCAGCCGCCCTGGTCTCGGCGCAGACTGAGTTAGCCTCTTTGCACGCTGAGCTACTCCTCCTCCAATGGCAAGTTGACGACGTCGATTCCGTTGCGCGGCAGAACAGAGAAGAGATTCTCCAACGGCAGATGCTGGAGCGCACGAATGGCCCCATGCTCTAGGAGCTCAGGAATAGGGCCAACACAGCCCTGGGCAATGTATGCGATGCGTCCACTCCGCATCCTCAGGTGACCAACTACGCCGACCATCTTCGGTTCTGCACTGATGTGGTAATGCATCTGGAGAATCGTTCCGACAGAGCTCGGCAGCTTGTCAAGGAGAGAAGTCGAGTCCTACTTGGGCACGCATTCTCCCGTGTCTTCAGCCATCTTCAGGATAGAGATCCCCACTTTGACTTTGACGTCGTCATTGCTCCGGAGCCCATGGTCATCCGAGGCAACCTGGCGTAGTAGGTTGAGGACAACATGGATGCTCTGGTCAGGGCGTTCGCTTCCGATGATGATGGCGTGGTCGTGGCTGCTGACGAGGGGGACGTTGTAAATGGCGGTGAAGATGGTACCAACGACAGCGATGATGATGATAGTGATGGTGGCAGCAGCGCCAGCGACACCTCCGGAGCCGATCTAGAGGACACAGTGAGCGATATGTCTAATTAGCCCTGTGTATCCCTGATGTCTTTCCCTGCACACAAAAAAGCTCGGGCACGGCCCTGAGAGTTGTGAGAGCATTTTGGGAGGGGAAGCCCCTCGTGTAAAAGGATAGTCATTTGCGCGCTTGTAGGTGCAACACCGAGTGTGCGCCTGTGTTTGGCTACTAACCCCGTGATGAGTTAGTTAACGTGATTTACCTTTGGCCCGGACAAGTCTCGAGCAAGCTTGTGGGGCCACACTCTTCTGAGGGCCCTCTGGGGGGATCCGTTGGTCTCACGATGAGAGTCTCCTGGGAGTGAGAGACAGCCGCGGTCCGGAGTTCTCGCGTGCTTGGCCCAGCCCGTCTCGCGAGGGGCTCGCGAGGGGGAGGCAGCTGACGCTAGCTTCAAACGTAGGGCAGAAACCAAAACGCGAGAAATCGCACGAACGAGACAAGACATCCCCCCCCAACACACGCAAATCTCAAGCTCAAGTTTAACTTAAATTAAAAGCAGGGAAACTCGACAACAGAGAAAGAGGCAAAAAGCAAAAGTCCGCGTCCGGCACCTAGTCTAGTCTTCGACGTCTTCTCACCAGCGCGGAGCTAAGTGCTGCCACTGGGCGTGGGCGGGAGCCCCCGAGGCCCGAGGGCGGCTCTCCGGAGACTCCAGGGCTTGTATAGCCCCAACTCATTATTACGTGAGAGTGTCACGGGCGGCGAGCTTCACAGGCACTAGGCCTTCTTCACAGGTACCAGCCTTGCTTCATATCGCCAGACGAGGGCCCCGCCTTGCGCCAGACTCGACCGCCATTGACGGCGACTGGAAACCAAGGACGACGTGAATGGGGTAGAGCGGTTGCCAGCGGTTCCCCCGATGACCACAGGTCCTCTGCCGGGGGCACGCCCTGCGGCACCTCCCCGGTAGAGGGCCTACCTCCGAGGAACACGTTGCTCCGTGTGTCGTGTGGAGAGGCCTGGCTCCCGGCCCCTCTCCAGCAGCCCCCAGTGCACCTCTCCTGGCGGGAGGGAGGCTGTTGAGCTGGGTCAGCCTTCTGCTATAGTGACCTGAACTTCCTGCGGCCCATGGTTAGCATAAGTTGGCTCCTGAGGAATAAGCGATACCCGATAGCCGTTGCCGCCGGTGCGGTTGGTGAGCCTTCCTTGAGGCTCCTGGAAAGGCTCGGCTTCTGGCTCCTCCTCCTCCCATCCTAGCCCGAGGAACGAGCCATGATCGTCCTCCAGCGCATACTCCCGATCCACCATATGGGGCACATAAGCCTCTGAGGCCGCTACCCCGAAGGCTTCGCTGTACCGCGCCATGCTCCGAGTGGCTTGGCCCAGCACGCTGTCCTGGTGGTAAGAGGACATTAGCCCGCCAGGGCTGTAGGCAATGATGCGCGTGCCGTCGCTCAACAGGGGCGGTGTTGGTGTAGCTTAACGCCCGGTATTGATGGTTGAGCTGGGGTTGACGAAGCCTTGGGTCATGTTTGAGGGCATGCGAGCGCGGACGGGCCCGCCGCGTGATCCGCCCAAGGCTTGGGGCGGGAGCTGGACGCAAAATGGATGCGCCCCCGAAGCAGCGGCATCCAGGAGCTCGGCGACGCACTCCAGCAGCACGTCTCCACCGCTCTCCTGCAACCTGCACCGCAGCAGCTCCCGAGCCACTGTGAGCGTGACCCTCGTGTTTGCCTGCTCCCGCCGGGTGTGTGGTGTTGTGGCTGCGGTGTGACTTGAGGCCCTTGCTGCTGATCATATCTGCCGCGGAGTGAGAGCCGGCGGCACTTGACCGCATCGCCCGCGCCCCGTAGCATTCTGCGGAGCATGGGCTTCCTGAAGCACGGGGTCGGGGTTGCCTTGGGTAGGCAGCACGGCATGGGCAGGCCATGCCACCCAACAGTCGGCTTTGGTCATCGGGCCGCTTGACATGGACGCGACGAAGTGGTGGAACACAGATCAGGAGAAGGAAGATTCTGGTGCACCCCTACCTGGCACGCCAAATGTGGGATTTCGGGTTCCGGCTAAACCCTTAAGGTTCGAACTCTGGGGTGCGCGCGAAGATCTTTTCCCTACCGATCTACTCAATCGCCTCGCCGCAGTTCTAAGCTAGCCAGATGAACAACACAAGGGACACAGGATTTATACTGGTTCAGGCCACCATTGTGGTGTAATACCCTACACCAGTGTGTGGTGTGTGGATTGCCTCTTGGGCTGATGAGGAACAGTACAAGGGGAAGAACGGCCTCGCGAGGGGAGGAGTTCTTGTGCTGGTGTGGGTGGTTCTGGCCAAGGTTCGATTGGTCAATCCCCTGTCTTGGGAGTAGCTAGTCCTATTTATAGAGGCCTTGGTCCTCTTCCCAAATATTGAGCGGGAAGGGATTCCACAATGGCGGGATTTGAAGGGGGACAGCTATTACAAGCTATCGTGACTAAAGGTGGTCTTCGACTGTCAAAAGCACTGGTGGTGACGCCGTCTTGGGCTCCACGGTGACCTCCATCTTGTTGTCCTCCTGGTCCTGGTCTTGTTGCACCAATAGGGAAACCTTTGCGTGATGCCTCGGTACTCCGCGCCTGCGCTTGCCCCCTTAGCACAAAAGAGGAAACAAGGCACTGTGTCGGACGGCGCCCGCCTGGTCTCGATCGTCATGGATTGTGTCATGTGCACCTCGCGAGGTGCTCCTCGCCTTGATCTCTCTGCATCCTCGTGAGCCTGCCTAGCGAGGTCGCCCCTGAGGAGGCCTTGCACCATCCGCCCCGCGAGGCTTGGCCCCTCGCGAGGGTCTTGAACTTGGGTTGATGAAGACGGGCCGAACTGGGCCACTGATGAGCCACGTCGTAGGCCGAAGGCAGGCAAGTCTGGATACCCCCATATCCAGGACGCCGACAATGATAATCTCTTCATTTGTTCTCTGCTATTAGTGACTTTGGAGTGACTCTTTGTTGCATGTTGAGGGATAGTTATATGATCCAGTTATGTTATTATTGTTGAGAGAACTTGCACTAGTGAAAGTATGAACCCTAGGCCTTGTTTACTAGCATTGTAATACTGTTTACGCTCACTTTTATCATTAGTAACCTTGTTGTTTTTATATTTTCAGATTACAAAAACCTATATCTACCATCCATATTGCACTTGTATCACTATCTCTTCGCCGAACTAGTGCACCTATACAATTTACCATTGTATTGGGTGTGCTGGGGACACAAGAGACTCTTTTTTATTTGGTTGCAGGGTTGTTTGAGAGAGACCGTCTTCATCCTACGCCTCCCACGGATTGATAAACCTTAGGTCATCCACTTGAGGGAAATTTGCTACTATCCTACAAACCTCTGCACTTGGAGGCCCAACAACATCTACAAGAAGAAGGTTGCGTAGTAGACATCAGGCCTCCGCCGCAGGGTTCATCCGGGTAGCCAGTCCGGAGACGTTGCCGCCTCATCTGTGCAAGATGGGGGCGAGGAGGAAAGTTCCTCCTCGCACTCCAAGAAGAGGGCGAAGTCCAAGGATGTCGAGGAGGTCCAACCTTCCCCGGCCCCAAAGAGACGATGCCGCCCCAAACTCGTGTTGTTCAACAGTTCAGACTCCGACAAGGAGTCCGAAGTATCCGAGAAGGTTCCGGAGAAAGAACCCAGGGTCAAGCCCTCGGCCAGCAGGTAAGGCGTTGGTATTTTTAGTAATTCATCTTAGTCGAAGGCTGACCCTTCCGCTTTGTAGTCCCCCACGCGAGCGTCCCACTGAGCAGACTTCGGAAGGGACGTCTCCGCCCACCGATATGGCGGATAGTGGGCTATGGCCCACTGTACGCCTCCCCTGGTCCCCGAAGAGGTCGAGGAGGTGAGATAACAAAGGGCTCCTCCTCCAAACACAGAGGAGGTGGCAGACGCTGTAATGGCCGAGGCTAACACCTCGGTCACTGAAGACCAGGAGGGAGCATCCCTCCTGGCTTACGAGGGAAAGGAGTCCGGACCATCCGGACCCCATCTATCAACCGCTCCCGAGCCCCCAAGGCCTTTGACAACACATGCTCCTCCCAGTGGGGAAGGGGCTGAGGGGCCAACGTCAGTGCCGAACGCCTCTACACAGGCGGTGGTTGGCTAGCCAGACACGCTGGAGGAGTTGGTGAACAACTCCATCATCATTGAAGGGCACCGCACTCTTATGGGTACGGTTATGTAGAGTGTTCGGTCTGTCCAATCCGGGCTGAATGACGTTGTCCAAGGCCTTCTGACAGGCTTTGAGGTAAGTCAAGTAATGCTTTTTTCCTCATAATGCAGTTGTAATAGTTAGTTTTAGGTAGGTCGTATACCTAGCAGCCCCTGAGACTCTGCAAGGGCTTCGAAGAAAACTCTCGGAGGATCAAATTCAGTAGGTTGATTAATGATGTCGACATTTCTGTTGCTGATGTAGGCATCTTCTGTGGCTGCAGCTGCTAATGTTGTGGCATTAGAGGAGATGGATTGGAAGCTTAAGCTTTTCGATCAAGAGCTTGACCTTGTCAACAAATGGATTGACGAGGCGCAAGGTAAGCCCTATGAGGAGATTAGTATTTGCCGAATATCGACAGTCCAGACTGGTTGTTAATCTGTTATGTTGATGATCTTGCAGCTGCTGCTGCCAAGGTCGAGGGCTTGAGGGAGGCCCTGAAGAAGGCCGAGGTCGAGGCGGTCGATAAGAAGACAACCATTGAGAAGGCGGTTGTTGGTGTCAAAACCAGCGGATCTCGGCTAGGGGGTCCCAAGCTGTGCGTCTTAGGATCGATGGTAACATGAACACGGGATTTTACCCAGCTTCGGGCTCTCTTGATGAGATAATACCCTACATGCTGCTTGATTAACTTTAATGAATATAGGGGTTACAAGAGTTGATCTACCCCGAGATCATATGTTGTGGTCTAAACCCTAGAGGTATGATGAGTAATGTCATAATAATCTATCGACTAGCCTGGCCTCGGTTTATGTAATGTACCAGAGGCCTAGGATAACAAGAGTCCTAGCCAAATACGCCGGTGGGGGAGGAGTCCTTGTCTTGATCACCAAGTCTTGTGGAATCTTCCTTGTATGCGGCAACTGTCCGAACTGGCCCATGAGTATATGGCCATGGGGGTCCTCGGCCCAGTCTAACGGATCGGGAGATGACGTGGTGAGTACCCCCTAGTCCAGGACACCGTCAGTAGCCCCCTGAACCGGTCTTCAAGTTGGGGATGCTCCTCGATTCTGCTGTACTATTCTTCATCTTCGGTCGTCGGTCTTGAAAACTGGTTCAACAAATCTTCTCATCTTCGATCTTGAGGATCGCAAAGTAAATCCAAAGAGTTTACATGTCGGGTATCTGAGGAGCCCCTTTAAGTTTCCGGCCTTTATCCATGCCTTGTTATTATTATGCCACACCTCGGGTTTGAAGTTATTCCCGGGCGGCAGTGTCCTCTTGCGTCCGAGCTCCAACGCCGGATTGCATTCAAGGTATCTTTTGCAGCCAAGCACCAACACCGGACTGCTTCCGAGCTCCAACGCCGGAATGTATCCAAGCTCCAACGCCAGACTGTGTCCAAGATCCAACGTCGGACTGTATCCAAGCTCCAACGCCGGACTATATCCAAGATGTCATAGATCATCTGGGTTCAAAAAGTTGAAGGAGTTTAGCCGAGCTTAATGCCGAAAATGCCCTCTATGGAGCCAGCCACTGGCGCCCAAGCTTTATGCCGGACTGCTTACGAGGTGGTGCACCACCCCTGACTGCGAGCTGATTGTTTGATAGGTGCAATTTATTCTCTGCCGAGATATATAGTCAGTAGCCCTCAAGGTGTGTGCGTCGGTCTAAAACCCGAGATGCACCTGAAGGAAAACATGAAACCGCTGATCCTAGTTGCCCCTGAGACTCAGGTCGATGCGCGAAACCGGCCTGAGGATCAACTCCTAGCTTGGCAGCATACATAGGAATAGAAACACGGTGTGCAAAGTCCTCGAGACTCAGGTTGGGTGCGGCCGACCGACCTGAGGATAATAATCTCCTCGAAAACTATATTGCACTTTAAATTTTTTGCATTGGATTGCCAATGCAGTAGCCCCCAAGACACTGGTCGGTGGCAACATCAGATCAAGGGATCGATGTACCCCTTTTAATATTTGTAAATAATAAGCCCGAAGCATAGTAGCCCCCGAGCCTTAATGCAGGCATGGGAGGCCGAATTAAGGATCGATATCCATAGTAAAATCACAAATTATGTGTAATGACTCTATGTATCTAGGTACTCTACATCATTAATGCTCGGATCCGCATTGTACAAAACTTTGTTGACCGACCATCGGCTTCAACCCCCTCGGCCAGCAGCCGAGGAGTGTTTGTCCTACTTTATAAAGCCTTTATGAGGGCAAAGATTTACGGCAAACAAGGCAATCCGGCCATACGGTTTTATAAACAAAGGTACGCAGAGAGACATGTTATATTATTGTTTAACATAAGAAACATCGTCCAAAGAAAATAGTCCCACTATCGGTTGCTTTCTTTGGGTTGTCATGCTAAGCATGATCAAGAAACCTCAGCTCCGATCAATGTGGGAGGAAAATACTGAGGATTTAGTTTGGGAAAAGCTTCCAAACTATGTGGTCTAGATGAACCCAAATTTTCACTTTCATTGTGACCGTTTATAATCTGAAAGTGGCCCATCGTCGGCTTCTACCACCTTATAGATGCTACAAAGGGTGTTTTCGGAATAACAAAACAACCCTTAGCCGACGTCTCGGTGCCTGAAGGCGGTTGTGTTGGCGGAAACGAGGCAATCAGATATGCGGGTTTTATAACTTTCACTTAGTCATAGGAGCTTAAAGTTGGGAGGCCAGCAAGTAGCCCCACGCTTAGTGTTCCGCGACAGCAGAGGTCAACCCGTAAACACTTCGGCCAATGTTATGAACGGCCCGTCATTTAACATAGTCATCGAATCGCTGACCGGTTTATGCTTTATTGTGATAGTCAGTTTTTGGCTTTCTCCACCGAGGTTCTTAACCATGCGAGCTGGAAGCACAATCGCAGTGGTTCTCCTTTTGCACACATAACCGAACAAAGCGGAATGTAGGAGGCAAGCACAGGAGCCGGGCAACCCAACTATCGACCGAAGACACAATTTGAAACCGATGCATATATAGCAATATCCGAGAATTTTTGCCGAATCTCTAAAGGTGTCCGGCGTTGCACTGCAAGACTCATGCGGAAAACACACAAATAGTTGAAAAGTGCCATAGGATTGGAAAACCAAAAAACGTCAGTAAAAACTCGACGTCCGAACTAGATTAATTGTTTTGTGCCAATCAGAAAATTGGTCTTAGAGAAAAAATTATGCTCCTGTCGTGCTTTAACATGACACATCCTATCTCAAGACTTCAAGCGGGTCAGCCTACGGCTTCAACCTCCTATCCCGAAGGAGGAGTACTTCTCGCTAGGCCAGTTTAGCAAACTTTAGCAGCTTTGAGAGGGAAATCCGGCTATTGACCACACGCTCGCGTCAAAAAAAGGAGTGATAGAAAAAAAGGACTTTGCAACGACTAGGAAGAAGAACACTTATTATAAAATAGCTCACATAAATTTTAGAGCCCCCAAGTTACTTGGGTAAAAAAATTTTATGTATAATGATTATATGTAACAAAATACTTATATCATATCTGTGTCCACCCGAACTTTATACGTGTCTTAACCGACCATCTGCTTCTCCCTCTTCGGTTAAGGACCGAAAAGTGTTATGTACTCCCCCTGTCGAGAATATCGACGGTGTTTCTGATAACCAGGCAATCAGGCCATAAGGCTGTAACAGACAAAGCGCGCTCAGGGAACTTATGCTATATTACTAACAAAGTGTAAGAAGCATCTTCGAAGAAAATAGTACCCCATCGATACCTTTCTTCGGTTGCTCATTATTATTATGAGACTTGTGCAATAGATTTTTTGTACTCATGAGTTCCGTTGTGTGCCGACCATTGTTGAAAACAGTAAGAGTGCTAGCTTTCGGCTTCACCTAGTCTGAGGTCCGGCTTGGATGAACCGATCGTGACAATCATAGAGGTGCTCCCTTTACTCCCTAGCCGAACAATCGGGAACGTAGGGGTAAGCACAGGAGCCAGGCAACCCAGCTTGCAAATCGCTTAAGTCAACATGGTGCATATTGTGGCGTAATACACGAAAAAGGAACGAAGCCGTACAAGTATAATCATATGCAAGAGGAAAAGCTCCATCAAGGGAGCCCCCAAATAAACGAGGTATTTGAATATGTGCGTCACAAACAAAGTTTTGACAAGGAAATTTGTCACAAACAACTTTGTGGTGAAAAGTATAATGCTTGTTCAAACCAAACAAAATTTAAGACTGAAAGTTTTTGAGCATGAAAGCAACTTAGCTAGTTGATATATTCGGCATTGATGACGCGGTCCGAGCTTGATGCGGGACAAGGTTCCATCCTCCAGTCTGGTCCCGAGGTGGCCGAGCAGAGAGTTCGGCACCCCGAGAAGATGAAGCCCCCTACCGCGGTAATGGAGCAGGTCGGCACGCCAAGGCGACAACACAATTCGGTCGAAGGAGGCGACAACGGGCTCAGTCTGAGTCAATTGGCTCCACAGATAAAATAGCGCAAACCAAAGGTGATGACAAATAAAGATAATAATGTATATTAAAAAATATTCTTCTACTTATTTAATACAAGTGAAGGAAATAATGAAAGAGATGTGGCCTGAGCGTCGAGGTCAATGTCGATGCAGGGCATCGGCGTGACGCATTGAAGGCGTGATAAAGCCCGAATTCACAGGTCGATCCGAGTTCCGGATACGACGTTCGCCGAACTATGCACAGAAACTGACCGAACCACCACACAATCGTCGCTAATGCGGCCACCATTTGATAGACCTGTGTACAGATGATGGAACAAAGAAGAGTAATAATTCCTTGGGAAAAATGAATCCAAACGAGCAAAAATTGCTAGGATTAATAGCACCTGGTTTATTTGTTGTAGCGGTCCGAAGAAAGGTTACTCCCAACATTGGGACTCGATCCGCACACCCATTGCCTGATTGGTGATGAAGCGATGGCACGGCGATCCTGGCAAAGGTTGGCTCGCCACGGTGAACCCCATGGTCCAGCTAATGTGATGAAGCTGGTCGGCTAGTGACGCCGAAGTCTTCGAAGTAAGTTGATGAAGAGATGGCCAAGTCCTCGGTCTAGCCAAGGTGATGGAACAGGTCGATAAAGAGACGTTGCAGCTGCCGTGTCAGCCGAGGTGTTGAAGTAGTTCGGCGTGATGGACATTGGCTTGAAGAAGCAACAGTGCGGCTATGCCGAGGCAGGTCGTAACTTGTGACACAGTCAATGCTGGCTTGATGAAGTGACCGCGCGGCGATGCCGGTGTGCCCGCTCCGTGTAATCTGTGGGGCGGCGATGTTGGTGACGATTTATCCTTCGCGATGCCGAACTATTGTTCGGCTGGCCGAGATGATGATCCGAAGAAGTTGAGCTCGGCTCAACAAAGCGACAACATGTCTAACGTAGGTCGGCCACCGTGGAGTGATGTTGTCGAGTTGGTTTGACACCGACGTGATGGTGAAGTTCGTATTGTAAAAATACTTTTAATACTAGTGGGATGTGTTTGAGAATAAAACACAATACCCCATACGAAAATGTCCTTCAAAAAGGATGTCCGAAATCCCGTTTGTAAAGATGATGAACTTGGGTCGGATTCGTTCTCGCGCAGAAAACAGATCCGAAAAGTGATGCACTAATCGGAAGGTTCCCGGAGTTTGGACGGTCGGATCGAGCTGAATTTTTTCCAGGTGGTATATATGGGAATTCCGCAGCCTATGAACGGTTGGATCTTTCAAAGGATGTCCGAGCTAGATGCTGGACACCCCGCTCCAAACTTGTTCAGATTCTCGTCCAGATTCAACAGGGCTCCGGTATATCGGAGATTGCCAAAGATTCCTCCATCGGAACTCGACAAATTTTTTGCAGCATTGTTGTAGACTTAATTCTGTATAATTCCACTGAAGCAATCGTTTAGGCGACACTCAAGGAGGCGGCGGCGGCGGATACGAGTTTGCTGTCCAGAAAAATAGCACGGTCGCCCCGAGGGCAGTGTTGATGTTGAGCCCCCGAGCTCCATGGATGACTCCTCCATGATCTTGATAGAGATCGGAGTTGATGTTGATGAAGGCCCTCATCCGAACATGACGATCGGAGGTAGGGCGCAGTCCTCGGCCAAGCCAAGGTGACCAGTCGAGCTGGTGACAAAGAAACCGACATTGCAGTTGACCTGCAGTCGAGCCATTGATCCTTTCGCCGATCACACAGCGGAACTCTCAATGAAAGCACCAATGTCGGTGTCAAAACCGGTGGATCTCGGGTATGGGGTCCCAAGCTGTGTGTCTTAGGATCGATGGTAACATGAACACGTGATTTTACCCAGCTTCGGGCTCTCTTGATGAGATAATACCCTACATGCTGCTTGATTGAGTTTAATGAGTATAGGGGTTACAAGAGTTGATCTACCCCGAGATCATATGTTGTGGTCTAAACCCTAGAGGTATGATGAGTAATGTCATAATAATCTATTGACTAGCCTGGCCTCGGTTTATATAATGTACCAGAGGCCTAGGATAACAAGAGTCCTAGCCGAATACGCCGGTGGAGGAGGAGTCCTTGTCTTGATCACCAAGTCTTGTGGAATATTCCTTGTATGCGACAATTGTTCGAACTGGCCCATGAGTATATGGCCATGGGGGTCGTCGGCCCAATCTAACTGATTGGGAGACGATGTGGTGAGTAGCCCCTAGTCCAGGACACCGTCAGCGGTGTCCGATCTTGAGCAGGCCAAGCTTGTTGCTGAGTAGCATGAGGCTTGGGTAACCGAGGTCCTAGTGGAGCTCCAGGATGCCGCCGAGAGGCTTGAGACTCTTGAGAAGGGGCGGGAGGAGCAATCCCCCCATCTATGCTAGGTGGAGAAGGAGCTCCAGGAGGCGAGGACTGACGCATGAGGTGTCTGAGAGGAACTTTAGCAAGCAACGCAAATTGCCAATGGTAAGAAATACTTACTAGAGAGTGTGGACGAGGGTCTGGTGCCCCGCAGGCGTCTTCGCCGAACTTCCGAAGAATGTGGCGGCCGCGGCGAGGCATTATGCCACACTCGAGGAGGACTCTACGCAGCGGCTCTTCTGGTCATAGTTTTCGGACTCCGAGCGTCCGCCCCTCGGTTGTATGCTAGAACTACGACGGTATTTCCCCAAAGGGGAAGGGATGATGCATTATAGCGACGGTAGGTATTTCCTTCAGTGATGAGACCAAGGTTATCGAACCATTAGGAGAACCTCCTCACACCACGTAAACAACATCTGCACACAAATAACAAATACTCGCAACCCAATGTGTTAAAGGGGTTGTCAATCCCTTCCGGGTATGGCGCCTCAAGATAGGCAAATAACGTGAGGTAAAAGTGGTAGATAGGATAAATAGATCACGGAACAAATAAATTGCAGCAATGTATTTTTATATTTTTGGTTTAATAGATCTGAAAATAAATGCAAGGAAAAATAGACCGCAAAGCCAAATATAATGAAAAGAGACCCCGGGGCTGTAGGTTTCACTAGTGGCTTCTCTCGAGAAAAATAGCAAACGGTGGCAAAACAATTATTGTTGGGCAATTAATAGAACTTCAAATAATCATGACGATATCCAGGCAAAGATCATTATATAGGCATCATGTCCAAGATTAGTAGACCGACTCCTGCCGGCATCTAATACTATTACTCCACCAATCGCCCACTGATGTCTACTACACAACCTTCTTCTTGTAGACGTTGTTGGGCCTGCAAGTGCACATGTTTGTAGGACAGTAGCAAATTTCCCTCAAGTGGATGACCTAAGGTTTATCAATCCATAGGAGGCGTAGGATGAAGATGGTCTCTCTCAAACAACCCTGCAACCAAATAACAAAGAGTCTCTTGTGTCCCCAACACACCCAATACAATGGTAAATTGTATAGGTGCACTAGTTCGGCGAAGAGATGAAGATACAAGTGCAATATGGATGGTAGATAAAGGTATTTGTAATCTGAAATTATAAAAACAGCAAGGTAACTAATGATAAAAGTGAGCACAAACGGTATTGCAATGATAGGAAACAAGGCCTAAGGTTCATACTTTCACTAGTACAAGTTCTCTCAACAATAATAACATAGATAGATCATATAACAATCCCTCAACATGCAACAAAGAGTCACTCAAAAGACACTAATAGTGGAGAACAAACGAAGAGATTATGGTAGGGTACGAAACCACCTCAAAGTTATTCTTTTGGATCAATCTATTCAAGAGTTCGTACTAGAATAACACCTTAAGACATAAATCAACCAAAACCCTAATGTCACCTAGATACTCCATTGTCACCTCAAGTATCCGTGGGCAAGATTATACGATATGCATCACACAATCTCAGATTCATCTATTCAACCAACACAAAGTACTTCAAAGAGTGCCCCAAAGTTTCTAGCGGAGAGTCAAGAACGTGTGCCAACCCCTATGCATAGGTTCATGGGTGGAACCCGCAAGTTGGTCACAAAAACATACATCAAGTGGCACATGATATCCCATTGTCACCACAGATCAGCATGGCAAGACATACATCAAGTGTTCTCATAAAAGACTCAATCCAACAAGATAACTTCAAAGGGAAAACTCAATTCATCACAAGAGAGTAGAGGGGGAAACATCATAAGATCCAACTTCAATAGCAAAGCTCGGGATACATCAAGATCGTGCCATATAGGGAACACGAGAGAGAATATGAGAGAGAGAGAGATCAAACACATAGCTACTGGTACATACCCTCAGCCTCGAGGGTGAACTACTCCCTCCTCGTCATGGATAGCGCCGGGATGATGAAGATGGCCACCGGTGAAGGATCCCCCGTCCGGCAGGGTGCCGGGAAGGGCTCCTGGGAGGTTTTTGGTGGCTACAGAGGCTTGCGGCGGCGGAACTCCCGATCTATCTTGATATTTGATAGTTTTAGGGTACGTAGGCTTATATAGGCGAAAGAAGTCGGTTGGGGGGTGCTCGAGGGGTCCACGAGACAGGGGGACGCGCCCAGTAGGGGGGTGCGCCCCCCTATCTCCTAGGCTCCTCGAGTATCTTCTGACGTGGAGTCCAAGTCTCGAGGATGATAATCTTCCGAAAAATCACGTTGCCGAAGGTTTCATTCCGTTTGGACTCCGTTTGATATTCCTTTTCTTCGAAATACTGAAACAGGCAATAAAACAGCAATATGGGTTGGGCCTCCGGTTAATAGGTTAGTCCCAAAAAATAATATAAAAGTGTATAATAAATCCCATAATCATTCAAAACAGGTAATATAATAGCATGGAACAATCAAAAATTATAGATACGTTGGAGACATATCAAGCATCCCCAAGCTTAATTCCTGCTCGTCCTCGAGTAGGTAAATGATAAAAACAGAATTTTTGATGTGGAATGCTACCTAGCATGATTCTCAATGTAATTTTCTTTATTGTGGCATGAATGTTTAGATCCAAATGATACAAGATAAAAGCTTATAAAACATAAATATAATAATGCTTCAAAGCATACTAACAAATAATCATGTCCTATCAAAATAGCATAGCCAAAGAAAGCTTATCCCTACAAAATAATATAGTTAGGCCATGCTTCATTTTCATTACACAAAATACTCCCATCATGCACAACCCCGATGACGAGCTGAGCAATTGTTTCATACTTTTTAACGTGCTTCAGCTTTTTTCAACTCTTACGCAATACATGAGCCTAAGCCATGGACATAGCACTATGGTGGTATATATGGTGGTTGTGAGGACAAAAAGTGGGAGAAGATAATCTCACATCAACTAGGCGTATCAACGGGCTATGGAGATGCCCATCAATAGATATCAATGTGAGTGAGTAGGGATTGCCATGCAACAGATGCACTAGAGCTATAAATGTATGGAAACTCAACAAAAAGAACTAAGTGGGTGTGCATCCAACTCGCTTGCTCACAAAGACCTAGGGCATTTTGAGGAAGCCCATCATTGGAGTATACAAGCCTAGTTCTGTAATGAAAAATTCCCACTAGTATATGAAAGTGACAACATATGAGACTCTCTATTAAGAAGATCATTGTGCTATTTTGAAGCACAAGTGTGGAAAAGGAGATAGTAGCATTGTCCCTTCTCTCTTTTTCTCTCATTTTATTTTTTTATTTTTCTCTTTTTTTTCTTTGGCCTTTCCCTTTTTTTCTTTTTGGCCTTTCTCTCTCTCTTTTTTTCTTCTTTTTTTTCTTTTTGTAAAGTCCGAAGTCTAATCCCCACTTGTGGGGAATCATAGTCTTCATCATCCTTTCCTCACTGAGACAATGCTCTAATAATGAAGATCATCACGCTTTTATGGATTTACAACTCAAGAATTACAACTCAAAGCTAGAACAAGATATGACTCTATATGAATGCCTTCGGCGGTGTACCGTGATATGCAATGAATCAAGAGCGACATGTATGAAAATTATGAAGGTGGCCTTGCCACAAATACGATGTGAACTACATGATCATGCAAAGAGAAATATGACAATGATGAAACGTGTCATAGTAAACTAAACGGTGGAAAGTTGCATGGCAATATATCTCGGAATGGCTATGGAAATGCCATAATAGGTAGGTATGGTGGCTGTTTTGAGGAAGGTAAATAATGGGTTCAATACCGGCGAAAGTTGTGCGGTAATAAGAGAGGCTAGCAAAGTGGAAGGATGAGTGTGCGTATATCCATGGACTCACATTAGTCATAAAGAACTCATATACTTTTTGCAAAAGTCTACTTAGCCCTCGAAGCAAAGTACTACTATGCATGCCCCAAGAGGGATAAATTGGTAGGAAAAGACCATCACTCGTCCCCGACTGCCACTCATAAGGAAGACAATCAAAAGAGTACCTCATGCAACAAATTTGTCACACAACTTTTACCATACGTGCATGCTATGGGATTTGCCAACTTCAACAAAAGTATTTCTCAATTTCATAATTACCCACTAGCATGACTCTAACATTACTACCTTTATATTTCAAAACAATTATCAAGAAACATATTGATCATAGCATCCAATTCACTTCCTCTGATAGTTTTCATTCAAATTACCATGCTTTTTAAGACTCTCAAAATAATATAAGTGAAGCACATGAGTAAATGACAAACTACTCCAACAAGATATAAGTGAAGAACAATGAGTAGCTAAATAATTATGCAACTATGTGAAGACTCTCTCCCATTTAAGAATTTCAGATCTTGGTATTGTATTCAAGCAGCAAGCAAAGCAAACCAAAATGACATTGCAAGGATAGCACAACTCATGTGAAGAAGCAAAAACTTAGGCTCAACCGATACTTACCGATAGTTGTTGAAGAAGAAAGGTGGGATGCCTACCGGGGCATCCCCAAGCTTAGATGCTTGAGACTTCTTGAAATATTATCTTGGGGTGACTTGGGCATCCCCAAGCTTGAGCTTTTGTGTCTCCTTAATTCCTCTCATATCATGGTTTCTCTTTTTATCAAAAGCTTCATTCACAACAAACTCAACAAGAACTCGTGAGATAGGTTAGTATAAACCAATGCAAAACCTTATCATTTTCTATTGTAACCAATCACTAAAATTATTATTCAACATTGCATAATAAATGTCTCTACATATTTAATACTGCTATCCTCAAATAGAATCATTAAACAAGCAAACATATGCAAACAATGCAAACATAACAGCAATCTGCCAAAACAGTACAGTCTGTAAAGAATGCAAGAGTATCAATACTTCCCTAACTCCAAAAATTATGAGAGAAAATTCCCACTGTAATAAATTTATCATCTTAATATGCAAAAAGATTCAACATTATACCATTCCCTGAATTTTCTAGGGAATTTTTGCAACAGCGGTAAACTTTCTGTTTTCAAACAGCAACATGTATACTAGCAAAATAAGCATGGCAAAGGCTATCCTTGAATTTTTATTGAAACTAAAGATGCAAAACATTAATATAAATAACAGAAAGAAAATACTAACAAAATAAAATGACACTCCAAGCAAAACACATATCATGTGGCGAATAAAAATATAGCTCCAAGTAAAGTTACCGATGAACGAAGACGAAAGAGGGGATGCCTTCCGGAGCATCCCCAAGCTTAGTTGCTTGGTTGTCCTTGAATATTACCTTGGGGCTGCCTTGGGCATCCCCAAGATTAGGCTCTTTCCACTCCTTATTCCATAGTCCATCGAATCTCTACCCAAAACATGAAAACTTCAACCACACAAAACTCGTAAGCTCCGTTAGTATAAGAAAATAAATCACCACTTAGGTACTGTAATGAACTCATTCTAAATTCATATTTGTGTTAAACCTACTGTATTATAACTTCTCTATGGTTCATACCCTTACATACTAGCCATAGATTCATTAAAATAAGCAAACAACACAATGAAAACAGAATCTGTCAAAAACAGAACAGTCTGTAGTAATTTGTATCAAACGTATACTTATGGAACCCCAAAAATTATGAAATAAATTGGTGGACCTGAGGAATTTTCCTATTAATAATATGCAAAAATAATCAATCTAAAAGCACTCTCTGGTAAAAATTGGCAGCTATTCTCGTGAGCGCTAAAGTTTCTGTTTTTTACAGCAAGATCATAAAGACTTCACCCAAGTCTTCCGAAAGGCTCTACTTGGAACTTTATTGAAACAAAAGCTATAAAACATGATTAATACAGTAGCATAATCAAGTGGACACACAAAAACAGTAAGGGTAAATATTGGGTTGTCTCCCAACAAGCGCTTCTCTTTAATGCCTTTCTAGCTAGGCATGATGATGGCAATGATGCTCACATAAAAGATAAGAATTGAAACATAAAGAGAGCATCATGAAGAATATGACTAGCATATTTAAGTCTAACCCACTTCCTATGCATACGGATTTTGTGAGCAAACAACTTATGGGAACAATAATCAACTAGCATAGGAAGGTAAAACAAGCATAACTTCAAAATTTTAAGCACATAGAGAGGAAACTTGATATTATTGCAATTCCTACAAGCATATGTTCCTCCCTCATAATAATTTTCAGTAGCATCATGAATGCAATCAACAATATAACCAGCACCTAAAGCATTCTTTTCATGATCTACAAGCATAGAAAATTTACTACCCTCCGCATAAGCAAATTTCTACTCATGAATAATAGTGGGAGCAAACTTAACAAAACAATTATCATGTGAGGCATAATCCAATTGAAAACTAAAATCATGATGATGAGTTTCATGGTTATCATTATTATTAATAGCATACAAGTCATCACAATAATCATCATAGATAGCAACTTTGTTCTCATAATCAATTGGAACCTCTTCCGAAATAGTGGAATCATCACTAAATAATGTTGACACTCTTCCAAATCCACTTTCATATTCATCACAATAAGATTCAACATCCTCCAAAATAGTGGGATCAATACTACCTAAAGTTGACACTATTCCAAACCCACTTTAATCAATATAATCATCATAAATAGGAGGCATGCTTTCATCATAATAAATTTGCTCATCAAAACTTGAGGGACAAAAAATATCATATTCATCAAACATGGCATCCCCAAGCTTGTGGCTTTGCATATAATTAGCATCATGGATATTCAAGGAATTCATACTAACAACATTGCAATCATGCTCATCATTCACATATTTCATGCCAAGCATTCTATGTAACTCTTCTTCTAGCACTTGAGCACAATTTTCCTTACCATGATTCTCACGAAAGATATTAAAAAGATGAAGCGTATGAGACAAACTTAACTCCATTTTTTTAGTTTTCTTTTATAAACTAAACTAGTGATAAAACAAGAAACAAAAAGATTCAATTGCAAGATCTAAAGATATACCTTCAAGCACTCACCTCGCCAAAAAAGAGCTTAGTTGACGGGGTGTGAGTATCGTTTACCTAGCCTCCCCGGCAACGGCGCCAGAAATTAGCTTGATGTCTACTACACAACCTTCTTCTTGTAGACGTTGTTGGGCCTGCAAGTGCACAGGTTTGTAGGACAGTAGCAAATTTCCCTCAAGTGGATGACCTAAGGTTTATCAATCCGTAGGAGGCGTAGGATGAAGATGGTCTCTCTCAAACAACCCTGCAACCAAATAACAAAGAGTCTCTTGTGTCCCCAACACACCCAATACAATGGTAAATTGTATAGGTGCACTAGTTCGGCGAAGAGATGAAGATACAAGTGCAATATGGATGGCAGATAAAGGTATTTGTAATCTGAAATTATAAAAACAGCAAGGTAACTAATGATAAAAGTGAGCACAAATGGTTATTCAATGATAGGAAACAAGGCCTAAGGTTCATACTTTCACTAGTACAAGTTCTCTCAACAATAATAACATAGATAGATCATATAACAATCCCTCAACATGCAACAAAGAGTCACTCAAAAGACACTAATAGTGGAGAACAAACGAAGAGATTATGGTAGGGTACGAAACCACCTCAAAGTTATTCTTTTGGATCAATTTATTCAAGAGTTCGTACTAGAATAACACCTTAAGACATAAATCAACCAAAACCCTAATGTCACCTAGATACTCCATTGTCACCTCAAGTATCCGTGGGCAAGATTATACGATATGCATCACACAATCTCAGATTCATCTATTCAACCAACACAAAGTACTTCAAAGAGTGCCCCAAAGTTTCTAGCGGAGAGTCAAGAACGTGTGCCAACCCCTATGCATAGGTTCATGGGCGGAACCTGCAAGTTGGTCACCAAAACATACATCAAGTGGCACATGATATCCCATTGTCACCACAGATAAGCACGGCAAGACATACGTCAAGTGTTCTCATAAAAGACTCAATCCGACAAGATAACTTCAAAGGGAAAACTCAATTCATCACAAGAGAGTAGAGGGGGAAACATCATAAGATCCAACTACAATAGCAAAGCTCGGGATACATCAAGATCGTGCCATAGAGGGAACATGAGAGAGAACACAAGAGAGAGAGAGAGAGAGAGAGAGAGAGAGATCAAACACATAGCTACTAGTACATACCCTCAGCCTCGAGGGTGAAGTACTCCCTCCTCGTCATGGATAGCGCCGGGATGATGAAGATGGCCACCGGTGAAGGATCCCCCCTCCGGCAGGGTGCCGGGAAGGGCTCCCAAGAGGTTTTTGGTGGCTACAGAGGCTTGAGGCGGCGGAACTCCCGATCTATCTTGATATTCGATAGTTTTAGAGTACGTAGGCTTATATAGGCGAAAGAGGTCGGTCGGGGGGTGCTCGAAGGGTCCACGAGACAGGGGCACGCCCAGTAGGGGGGCGCGCCCCCTATCTCCTGGGCTCCTCGAGTATCTCCTGACATGGACTCCAAGTCTCCAGGATGATAATCTTCCAAAAACTCACGTTGCCGAAGGTTTCATTCCGTTTGGACTCCGTTTGATATTCCTTTTCTTCGAAATACTGAAACAGGCAATAAAACAACAATATGGGTTGGGCCTCCGGTTAATAGGTTAGTCCCAAAAAATAATATAAAAGTGTATAATAAAGCCCATAATCATTCAAAATAGGTAATATAATAGCATGGAACAATCAAAAATTATAGATACGTTGGAGACGTATCAACCACTATCAAGCATGCATCTAGTGTATTAAGTTCATGAGAAAACGGAGTAATGCAATAAGAGTGATGACATGATGTAGACGAGATCTGCTCATCTATTGCGGAGATATAGATCTCATCTTGTTACCCTTAGTAGCAACGATACATACATGTCGGTTCCCCTTCTGTCACTGGGATCAAGCACCGTAAGATTTAACCCACTATAAAGCACCTCTTCCCATTGCAAGATAAATAGATCAAGTTGGCCAAACAAAACCCAAATGTCAGAGAAGAAATATGAGGCTATAAGCAATCATGCATATAAGAGATCAAAGAAGACTCAAATAACTTTCATGGATCAAAACATAGATCTGATCATAAATTCAAAGTTCACCGGATCCCAACAAACACACCGCAAAAGGACTTACATCATATGGATATCCAAGAGACCATTGTATTGATAATCAAGAGAGAGAAGAGGAAGCCATCTAGCTACCAACTACGAACCCTTAGGTCTACAAAGAACTACTCACGCATCATAGGAGAGGCACCCCTCCATGACGGTGTCTAGATTGGATCTGGTAGTTCTGGACTCTGCGATGGCTAGAATTGATTTTTGTCGACTCCCCTAGGGTTTCTGGAATATTTGGGTATTTAAAGAGCAAAGAGGCGGTTCAGGGGGCACCCGAGGTGGGTAGCACCCACTAGGGCGCGCTTGGGCCTCCTGGCGTCCCCTGGTGGGTGTTGCTCCCCTCGAGCAGCCCCCCAGGTGCTTCCTTGGCCCAAAAAAATCCTCCAGGAGTTTCATTGCGTTTGGACTCCGTTTGATATTGATTTCCTGCGATGTAAAAAACATGCAGAAAACAGCAACTAGCACTGGGCACTATGTCAATAGGTTAGTACCAAAAAATGATATAAAATGACTATAAAATGATTGTAAAACATCCTAGAATGATAATATAACAGCATGGAACAATCAAAAATTATAGATATGTTGGAGACGTATCAGCATCCCCAAGCTTAATTCCTGCTCGTCATTGAGTAGGTAAATGATAAAAACAGAAGTTTTGATGTGGAATGTTGCCTAACATGTTCATCACATTTCTTTTATTTATAGCATGGACATATGGACTTTTATATGATTCAAAGCAATAGTCTAGTTTTGAAATGAAGACTTTAATACTGAGGCATACCAACAAGCAACCATGTCTTTCAAAATATCAACACTAAAGCAAGTTATCCCTAGCCCATCATGCTCAATCATTGATCCATTCATGAAACACACTCGAATATTAGCTACACCCAATGCTCAAATACGATCATATTTCCCCTTAGTTGGTGATTTTATAAGAGAAGATGGAGACTCAAATTCAAAAATAAAAATTGCATAACTAAAAGAAAGTCCCTTCGCGGAGGGAAGTAGGGATTTGTAGAGGTGCCACAGCTCAAAGCTTAAATTGAGAGATAAAAATTATTTTTGAAAGGCATACTTTTCCCATCAACAAAAACAACTTCGAGCATCCCAACACTTTCCATGCTAGATACATCATAGGCGGTTCCCAAACAGAAAATAAAGTTTATTCCTTTTTCCACCATAACTTTCACTTTCCATGGCTAATCGTATCCACGGGTGCCCTCCATACCAACACTTTCCAAGGAATTTATTATTTGACAACATAAAGTAAATTCATTATTAATTTCTAGACTAGGCATCCCTAATACCTTTGTCCTACCCTCGTGCAATGACAAGTGAATGAACACTCATCGTGATAATAACACATCTAGCATGGAAACCATTGGGTACACTTTACCGCTTCATGAGTAGTAGAGCACACAAAAGAGAAATTTATTTTGAACATTAGAGATGGCACATGCAAATTTGCTTAGAACGACATGGAAATACCGCATATAGGTAGGTATAGTGGACTCATATGGAAAAACTGGTTTAAAGGGTTTTGGATGCACAAGTAGTGATCATACTTAGTGCAAAATGGGGGCTAGCAAAAAGATTGAGAAGCGACCAACCAAAAAGAAAAAAATCTCATATCCAAGCATTAAGCATAAGTAACACCGAATAATGCACCATAAGTAGGATATAAATTTCAATGCATAACTATTGACTTTCGTGCTTGCATAGGGAATCACAAACCTTAACATCAGCATTCTTACTAAAGCACAATTACTCATCAACATGACTCACATATCATATCGTCATATCTCAACACCATTACTAAGAATCAAGTTTATTTTGTCCAATGATCTTCATGAAAGTTTTTATTATATCCTCCTTGGATATCTATCACTTTGGGACTATTTTCATATGTTGCTTTTGATAAGCTCAAACAAATATAAGTGAAGATCATGAGCATAAATTTTTCTTTCTCTCAAAATAATCTAAGTGAAGCAAGAGAGAATTTCTTAAAATTTACTAACTCTGAAATAAATCTAAGTGAAGCATGGGAGCGTTTCTTCAAAATTAACAATCCACATCGTGCTCAAAAAGATATAAGTGGAGTACTAGAGCAAATCCATGGCTCTAAAAATTTAAGTGAAGCAGAGGAGCAAGCATAGCATAATTTTTGGCTCTCTCAAAAAGGTGTGTCCAACAAGGATTCAACACTTAAAACACAAATCAAACAAGTAAAGACTCATATCATACAAGACGCTCCAAGCGAAACTCATATCATGTGACGAATAAAAATATAGTTTCAAGTAAAATACCGATGGTTGTTAGAAGAAAGCGGGGATGCCACTCGGGGGCATCCCCAAGCTTAGTTGCCTGCTACTTATTTAATATTATATTGGGTTGCCTCAGGCATCCCCAATCTTAGCCTTTTGCTTATCATTATTCCTTCATCCATCGTAAGATAACCCAAAACTTGAAAACTTCAATCACACAAAACTCAAACAAAACCTTCATGAGATCCGTTAGTATAAGAAACCAAACCGATACTATAAGTACTGTAGAAAACCTATTCTTATTTTGTTTTTGCATCATATCTACTATATTCCAACTTTTCGATGGCAAAAACTCCTCAAATAAAACCATAGAATCATCAAAACAAGCACACAACACAAAGAAAACAGAATTTGTGAAAAACAAAACAGTCTGTAGAAATCTGAAAAATTTGAATACTTCTGTAACTCCAAAAATTATGAAACAAATTATTGGATGTGAGGATATTGTCTATTAATCCTCTTCAAAAATAATCAACTTAAAATCGCTCTTCTGTAAAAAATGACAAATAATCTCGTGAGTGCAAAAGTTTCTGTTTTTCAGCATGATCAAATAAACTTTCACCCAAGTCTTCCCAAAGGTGTTTCTTGGAACAAACACTAATTAAAACACAAAAACACAATCATAACAGTATAATAATTGTGCTAGCACACAAGAACAGAAATCTAAAAGCAAATATAGTTTTTTTTATTGGGTTGCCTCCCAACAAGTGATATCGTTTTACGCCCCTAGCTAGGCATAACACGTAGGATCTAAGTTTTGTCATCTTTGGCTATAGATCCATAAGATGCCCTCATGATTGATTCATATGGTGGAATAATTATTGTTCTAGTGAAGTGTTCCATTACCTTCCTTAGTGGAAATTGAAATTTAATATTGCCTTCTTTCATATCAATCACGGCACCAATAGTACGCAAAAATGGTCTACCAAGAATAATTGGACAAGAAGGATTGCAATCAATATCAAGAACAATAAAATCTATGGGCACATAATTCCTAAGAACATCATTAATTCTTCCCATAGACTTTTTAATAGTGGAATCCGCTAAGTGCAAATTTAGTGAGCATTCCTCTATATCGGTAAGACCAAGCACATCACATAAAGATTTCGGAATTGTAGAAACACTAGCACCCAAGTCACATAAAGAAAAACATTCATAATTTTTAATCTTGACTTTGATAGTAGGTTCCCATTCATCATGCAATTTTCTAGGAATTGAGACTTCTAATTCCAACTTTCCTTCAAAAGCTTTCATCATATCATCAACAATATGTTTAGTAAAAGCTTTATTTTGTTCATGAGCATGGGGTGAATTTATCATGGATTACAACAAAGAAATACAATCAAGCAAAGATCAACTATCATCATTAAAGTCTTCGTAATCCAAAATAGTGGGCACATCACTAGTTAAAGTCTTGACCTCTTCAACCCCACTTTTATCAATTTTTTCAACAAGATTTTCACCCTCCGAATCATAGGGACACCTTTTAACTAAAGTTGATTCTTCTCCAGTCCCTTCTTCATAAATCTTAACTTTACTAAACAAAGAATAAATAGAAGAAACACCAATCACTATAAGATCCTCATCACTTTTATGATAGTAATCACTAGAAAACGATTTTTCTAAAAAATCTCTTTTAGCTCTAAGCATAGCGGTTCTTTTCTTACTTTCATCTATAGAAACATAAAGAGCTTTAATTGATTCTTAAACTTTAGGCACAAATTCTTTCATCTTGAGAGTTTCTACATCATGAGTAATTCTATCAACACTTCTAGACATATCATCAATTTTATTCAACTTTTCTTCTATCGAAGTGTTGAAAGCCTTTTGCGTATTGATAAATTCTTTAATATTTTTCTCAAGATGAGAGGTGTTTCTATTATTATTGTAGGTGGGATTACCATAGTAATTACCATAATTATTAGATGAATTACTAGGAAAAGGCCTAGGATTAAAATTACCTCTATAAGCATTGTAGTTGAAATTATTTCACGAGAAAAAATTCACATCTATGGCATCACTATTTTGCTCAATCAAAGTAGACAAAGGCACATCATCAAAATCAATAGGAGAACTTTTATTAGCAACCAACTTCATAAGAGCATCATCTTTTTCACTCAAAGAATTTATTTCTTCTATTGAATTGACTTTTTTACTAGTAGGAGCTCTCTCGGTATGCCATTGTGAGTAATTTGCCATAATATTGTCTAGCAATTTAGTAGCTTCACCAAAAGTAATTTCCATAAAAGTACCCCCCCCCCCACGGTGGAATCTAAAATATTACGAGAAACAAAATTCAATCCTGCATAAAAAAATTGTATGATCATCCAAAGATTTAACACTTGAGTTGGGTAATTCCTTAGCATCAATTTCATCCTTTCCCAAGATTGTGCAACATGCTCATGTTCAAGTTGCTTGAAATTCATGATCTAGGTTCTAAGGGAAATAATTTTTGCGGGCGGAAAATACTTAGTGATAAAAAATCATATTTGCACTTGTTCCAAGAATCGATACTATTGCGAGGCAAAGAAGAAAACTAAATTTTTGCACGATCTCGCAAAGAAAACAGAAATAATTTCAACTTCACAACATCATTGTTCACATATTTTTTCTTTTGCATATCACGTAATTCTGCGAATGTGTTAAGATGGGACGCGGCATCCAAATTAGGAGTACCGGCAAATTGATCTTTCATAACAAGATTTTGGAAAGTAGTAATAATATCACAAGACTCCGCACTAGTGGCGGGAGGAGGAATCGGAGTGCTAATGAAATCATTGTTGTTGGTATTTGAGAAATCACACAACTTGGTGTTCTCTTGAGTCATGATGACTATGCAACAATATTGTACTCAAAAACAGATCTGATGAAAACAGCAAACGAAAAAGAGGGCGAATAAAACGGCAATTTTTTGTGAAGTGGGGGAGAGGAAAATGAGAGGAAAATGGCAAATAATGTAAATTGCGAGGATATGAGATTTGTGATTAGGAACCTGGTTGATGTTGAAGATCCTCACTGGCAACGGCGCCAGAAATTCCTTTTGATATCTGCTAGAACTACGTCGGTATTTCCCCAAAGAGGAAGGGATGATGCAGTATAGCGACGGTAGGTATTTCCCTCAGTGGTGAGACCAAGGTTATCGAACCAGTAGGAGAACCTCCTCACACCACGTAAACAACACCTCCACACAAATAACAAATACTCGCAATCTGACGTGTTAAAGGGGTTGTCAATCCCTTCCGGGTACGACACCTCAAGATAGGCAAATAACATGAGGTAAAAGTGGTAGATATGATAAATAGATCACGAAACAAATAAATTGCAGCAAGGTAATTTTGTATTTTTGGTTTAATATATATGAAATAAATGCAAGGAGAAATAGATCGCAAAGGCAAATATGATGAAAAGAGACCCGGGGGCCGTAGGTTTCACTAGTGGCTTCTCTTGAGAAAAATAGCAAACGGTGGGAAAGCAATTACTATTGGGAAATTTATAGAACTTCAAATAATCATGACGATATCCAGGCAATGATCATTATATAGGCATCACATCCAAGATTAGTAGACCGCCTCCTGCCTGCATCTACTACTATTACTCCACACATCGACCGCTATCCAGCATGCATCTAGTGTATTAAGTTCATGAGAAAATGGAGTAATGCAATAAGAACGATGACATGATGTAGATGAGATATGTTTATCTATTGCGGAGATATAGATCTCATCTTGTTATCCTTAGTAGCAACGATACATACGTGTCGGTTCCCCTTCTGTCACTGGGATCAAGCACCGTAAGATCAAACCCACTACAAAGCACCTCTTCCCATTGCAAGGTAAATAGATCAAGTTGGCCAAACAAAAACCAAATATCATAGAAGAAATACGAGGCTGTAAGCAATCATGAATATAAGATATCAAAGTGGACTAAAATAACTTTCATGGATAAAAACATAGATCTTATCATAAACTCAAAATTCATCGGATCCTAACAAACACACCGCAAAAGGACTTACATCATATGGATCTCCAAGAGACCATTGTATTGATAATCAAGAGAGAGAGAGGAAGCGATCTAGCTACTAACTACAGACCCTTAGGTCTACAAAGAACTACTCACGCATCATAGGAGAGGCACCAATGGAAGTGGTGAACCCCTCCATGATGGTGTCTAGATTCGATCTGGTGGTGCTGGACTCTGTGGCGGCTGAAATTGATTTTCGTCGACTCCCCTAGGGTTTCTGGAATATTTGAGTATTTATAGAGCAAAGAGGCAGTTCAGGGGGCACCCAAGGTGGGCAGCACTGACCAGGGCGCTCCTAGGCCTCCTGGCGCGCCCTGGTGGGTGCTGCTCCCCTCGAGCAGCCCCCCCCCCCAGGTGCTTCCTTGGCCCACTGGCTTTCTTCTAGCCCAAAGAAATCCTCTAGGAGTTACGTTGCGTTTGGACTCTGTTTGATATTGATTTCCTGCAATGTCAAAAACATGCAGAAAACAGCAACTGGCACTAGGCACTATGTCAATAGGTTAGTACCAAAAATGATATAAAATGACTATAAAATGATTGTAAAACATCCAAGAATGAGAATATAAGAGCATGGAACAATAAAAAATTATAGATATGTTGGAGACGTATCACCCTCCTCAGCGATCAAATGAAGTAGCTGATCGAGATGCATCGGGTGTCTGAGCTAGCCTTGAAGGACCTCTGTGTTAGGCAATGGCCTGTCGCACCCCTTCTGGGCACCTACTTCAGCTTGGTGCAGAGGTTGCGGGAGGCGCCACTCCAGATTGACGTTGGAAAGCGATCAGTGCGCCTTGAGGGAGCGAGGCTTGCATTCGTGAAGACCATGGTACACTAGCCGAAGATCAATCCAATGGAAATGGCCACTGGCCCTCCGCCCAAGGGAAAGGAGCATCGCCGCCCTGAGCATTACTTTGCATAGGTGATGAATGGTGTGCGAGCAATAGTGGGCCAGTGTTCAAAAGATGTAATTTTTGAGTGATTTGTATTAAGTGTGTGACAAGTGGACCTCATGCTTTATTATGCATCTACCTGACTTGTTTTATATTGTCATGATTTAATTTTGACTCCTATGTGGCCGTATGTTTATTCTGAAAGCTACTAGCCGTCGGCTTCAGCCCCGAAGTGAATATCACGATGGGTGTTTTGTCTCCGCACTGTTACCCTTAGACAATGTCTTGGTGCCCAGAGGCGGTAGTGCGGGAACGAAACCAGGTGATCGGGCTATTCAGTTTTATTGCTTTCACTTAGCCATAGGAGCTTGACGGTGGGGGCTAGGGACTAGCCCCTGGTGTATTGTGATGTACTTAGGGATCAAAACCTGCCATTTCCGATCACATGGTTTGTGTTAAGATGAACCCTTCATGTGACACGGTGAAATTGCCAATGATTTTTAGAGTCAAACCTCGTCATCGGATCGCAGGCCCGTACGCGCTTACTATGGCAGTCAGTTTTTGGCTTTGTCCTCATGAGGTACTTGACCGGGCAAACCAGAAGTACAATTGCAGGGGTTCTCCCTTTGCCCTCTTAATTGAACATGCGGAACATAAGAGGCAAGCACAGGAGCCGGGCAACCCAACTATTGACCCAAGACATAGTTCGGAACAGATGCATATAACACAATATCTGAGACGCCGAACACCTAGAAAAAAGTGGTGCCGGACTTGAAGATATTGAGCTGATGTATAATTCGAACTCTTAACTAGTTAGTATATTTACATGCCGGGCTGTTCGAAGAGCGAGTGGGGAATCTGAAAAGAGACAGAAATTGTTTGCAAGATGCGGATATCTGAACATCGTAAAGGGGATTTTTATTATTTCTTGTAAGCTCGGGATGTCTAACCGTACAATTCGACCTGCAAAGGTAGTATTTGTAAGAGAAGAGGAAAAATAAAATTTACAGAGTAAAGGTTGACGCGGGGCCTTGATGCATGAGTCGAAGCCTTCACTATGCCCTGTTGTACGTATGCGCCTTTGCTTCTGATAGGTGAGGGTTGGGACCTTCGATCAGACCTTGATGGGTGAAGACCCTATCGATGGAGCTTTAAGCTTGGGTGTATCCGGAATTGGTCCCGGGTCGTTCGAAGACGAGGTAATTCCGAAGTTCGGTCTAATCGAACATGTACTTTGGATTAATGTGTGCCTCACGGCTACCCATGGTATTTTGAGTGCGAAGTTCTGCTGACGAGGCATGTGGAGCATGAAGGATGTGGACGTGTCGTGGGGCACGTATCCCTATCTGCAACGAACACATGGGGGTTCCCATGATGGGGAATAGCTTTGAACCCGTTTACTATTGTCATCGACCCTTACGGCGGGTCGGCATTCGGGCCTCTATTGTCCAGTGTGGTCTTCGGTCGCTAGGGCCGCAGTGTGCTCTTTGGTTCGAAGTGAGCGTTCGGAGTTGCCGTTGATAGTTATCACGCCCAAAGGACCGGGCATCTTAAACTTGAGGTATGCGTAATGCGGAACGGCATTGAATTTGGCGAACGTTGTTCGACCGAGGAGGGCGTGATAACACTACACAATGGTGCAATATTGAAGATCAAGCCCTTGCTTTCAAGTTATCCAGAGATCTGAACACTATTCCCAGTGTCACGGTGCCAGTGCAGCGGGCCTCCACTCCCGGAAAGTGGTTGTCGGTGTCAAAACCGGTGGATCTCGGGTAGGGGTCCCGAACTGTGCGTCTAGGCGGATGGTAACAGGAGACAAGGGACACGATGTTTTTACCCAGGTTCGGGCCCTCTCGTTGGAGGTAAAACCCTACTCCTGCTTGATTAATATTGATGATATGGGTAGTACAAGAGTGGATCTACCACGAGATCAGAGAGGCTAAACCCTAGAAGCTAGCCTATGGTATGATTGTTGTTTGTCCTACGGACTAAAACTCTCCGGTTTATATAGACACCGGAGAGGTCTAGGGTTACACAGAGTCGGTTACAATGGGAGGAGATCTTCATATCATATCGCCAAGCTTGCCTTCCACGCCAAGGAAAGTCCCATCCGAACACGGGACGGAGTCTTCAATCTTATATCTTCATAGTCCAGGAGTCTGGCCAAAGGTCATAGTCCGGCCATCCGGACACCCCCTAATCCAGGACTCCCTCAGTAGCCCCTGAACCAGGCTTCAATGACGACGAGTCCGGCGCGCAAGTTGTCTTCGGCATTGCAAGGCGGGTTCCTCCTCCGAATACTTCATAGAAGATGTTGAACACCAGGATAGTGTCCGGCTCTGCAAAATAAGTTCCACATGCCACCGTAGAGAGAATAATATTTGCACCAATCTAATATGTTGACGTATTTCACAGCGTGACATCACACCACGGCCAGGCTTTTTTATTCATTTTACTGTTCCTCCTCAGTGCGTTTAGCGAGGCGGTTTCCTTGGCACGTCTTGTCAAAACAGAGATCGTGCCCCCTTATTCCGGGATTCTCATCAATACGGGCGTGGGTAACCGAACCGCGCCATTAACCGCGGCGCTTGGGAGATAAGCGAGTTTTATGAGGCCGGTGGGGGCTCGTGGTTTTGGCCGCCCATATAAGGGGATAAGAATCTACCCTTTCCAATTACGCCTTCTTCTTCCTTTGCTTATTCGTCCCTGCGCGCTCGAGCTCCAACGCCCAAGCCCGCACTTCCCACCTCAACCTTCTCCAATCATGTCCGGAGCGGGAGGTAGATGGATGGCCTCCTCCGTCACGGAGGGGCAAATCAAAAAGATGAGGAAGGCCGGATACTTGTCTGACGACATCGCGCACCGGCTTCCAGATGAGGGGCAACTCATCCCCACCCCTAGGCCCCATGAGAGGGTTGTATTTCTCCCCCATTGCCTCCGCGGACTGGGTTTTCCTCTTCACCCGTTCGTCCGGGGGCTCATGTTCTACTACGTCCTGGACTTCCACGATCTGGCCCTGAACTTCATCCTCAACATCTCGGTGTTTATCGTCGTGTGCGAGGCCTTCCTCTGCATCCGGCCCCACTTCGGCTTATGGCTGAAGACTTTTAATGTCAAGCCGAAGGTAGTGGGCGGGCACCAAGCGGAGTGCGAAGGTGCCATGGTGGGCCGGATGGCCAACATCCTATGGCTCGAGGGCTCCTTCGTGGAGACAATAAAGGGATGGCAATCGGGGTGGTTCTACATCACCGAGCTGCGCGATCCCAAATGGGCGACGGCCCCCGAATTTCGATCTGGCTTCCCCACACGGCTCACTTCCTGGAAAGAGACGGGCCTAACGAGGGGGGATTCGGAGGAGCTGACCGGACTTCAAACCTGCGTCAAAAAGCTGGTGAACAAGAATCTCAAGCTTGTCAATGTAGTCTAGGTCATGCTCATCCGCCAGATCCTCCCATGCCAACAACGGGCCTTCAAATTGTGGGAGTTTGATCCGGCACAGCACCAAACCTTGAGCAAGCTTTTCGACACTACATACGAAGATGCCTAGAAGGTGTTGTTTAAGGGCGCTGAGGCACCCGCATCCGCTACCGAAGATCGCGGATTCAGCTCGCGGCGCCAGGCCAGCGAGGTAAGCTACTCTACCCTTTACGGGACCTTTATCTTTCATAGTCTGACTCTATGTGGGGTCTAACCTCCCTTTCCTTTAATAGGACTGGTTGAAGAAGTCTGGGCAGATGAACTGTCCGACTCCCTTACCAGAAGACCCAGCGGACGCCCAATTGACAGGGCTGCTGGTTCCGGCACCTCACGTGGTGCCGGAGAAGAAGGCCAAGAAGAAGGCCACGGAGACTCGCAAGAGCTCCCGGCTCCTGGTGGTGTCGGGTTCATCGCCCGACAACCCCGAAGCACCCTCCGCCTCTGAAGACGAGGAGGAGGAAGAAGAAGAAGCCGCTCCCTCTCCGACGGGGGAGGAAAGAAAAGAAAGGTCGCGCCAACTAGGGAGCCCGGAGGGTCCAAGAAGGGGAAAACCCTTCTGCCGTACTACGCCTCCGGTGCCGAAGGCGGCGGGGAGGAATGGCCGTCCAGGGTCAAGCCCCTGGCAAGATCGTAAGTGTCCGGCTATACGAATAACTTATGACGCCCCTCCATTATTTGGCATTTTCTGACGCCGCATTTGATCATGCAGTCTGCCCAAGGCTCAGCTCGATGATTCGACGAGCGGCTCCTTGGATTCGTCGGATGTGAATAGTGCTTCACTTCCGACGGCCTCCTCCCCTCTCCCTACGGACGACGCCGAGGTGGGGTCCCGGAAGGGACTAAACCAGGAGGAGGTGGTCCTGGAGGCGCCGCGAGGCGACCTCCCGGACCCCAGGCCCAAAGGGGGTAAAGCCCTGGAGGGATCCAAGCCCGGCCCCAGGCCGGACGCTGCTCCGGAACCAGCAATTGTTCCAGAGTCCAACAGGCAGCGCCTTCATAAGAAGGGCAAGCCTACGACGCTGGTGAGCCCCGTCCATCCGGAGACACCGGACAATTTGCTGGAGGTGCTTAACGGCGCCTCCATCAACGAGGAACACCGCACTGTTATGAGTGCGGTGATTCAGAAGGTTCAGTCCGCCAAGAGTGGGCTGACAGAAGCCTGTACAAGTCTGTTAACAGGCTTTGTGGTATGTGTTCAAAAACATATAAAAATGTTACCGCATAGACAGTAGCCCCTGATGCTCAGTTCGGCATTCGGAAAGAAAAGCCGAGCTGAGGATCTAAAAAGATATACGTAGGAGTCTAAAAAATATGTCAATATGGGAATGCAGGCTGCGCTACTGACCTCTGCCGCACTAACTGTGGAGGTCAATGCATTGAAGGAGAACCTCGAGTGGTCTGAGAACGAGGTCGGCCGTGCCAAGAAGCAGCTTGAGGACAAGGAGGGTATGTAATACCGCATGTAAATGTATATAGAAATACTTGGTTGCAAATAATGACAGGACCAACGTAAATGTTGCAGGGGCCACAGCCGAGGTGGCAACCCTGAAGGAGGCGGTCTCCAATGTCGAAAACAGTGCGGCCTTGGAGCACACCGAGCGAGAGAAGCAGGAGGCGCGGGTGGCGGAGGTGCGGCAAGAGTTCGAGGCTCTCGTGGAAAAACACGAGAGTTTAGAGCGTGACTCGAAGACTCGAGCGTCCGAGCTCGCCTTGGCTCTTGAGAATGCCAAGACCGCTAAGGCCGAAGCCCAGAGGGCCCTCCAGGAGATCGAGGCGATGAAGAAGATAGCGGCGGGTAAGGCATTCTTTATGCAAAGCAAGAATATAAAAGTAAATTATCTGTTACTTACCCGAATCCGGAGCTCTCCAGGAGCGTTCACCGATCTTCCCCGTAGTGTGTCTGATGCTGCCGCATTTTACCGAGCCGAGGAGGGGAGCTTGACGGAAAAGGTGTTCTGGTCTTAGTATGCTGAGGCCGAACATCCGGTGCCCCTGAGCGACCAGCTGAAGCAGCTGGTTGAACTCCACAAGGTGGCCGAACAGGCCATGAAGGGCCTCATAGTTTGGCTGTGGCCTAGAGAAGCCATGCCTGGGAGCTACTTCGGTCTGGTGCGGCGGCTGGTGGACGCGTATCCGTGGATTGAGGTCGTCAAGCGCTCCGTCTGTATCGAAGGTGCCCGTCGGGCCCTTGCCCGTGCTAAAGTGCACTGGGGCAAGCTGGATGGTGAGAAGCTTTTGACGGACGCGCCACCGCCGGGCAAGGAGTATCGTACGCCCGAGATGTATTATAAGGGCGTCCTGAAGGGTGCCCGCCTTATAGCGGACGAATGCTCCAAAGATGTAATTTTTGAGTAGACTCGCATCTGTTATCATGTACATTGAAAACTTTGTTCATATGCGTTAAGCAACGCTTTGTTAATTTAAAATATTACCTTCTGTGCAGCCGTTTATCAAATCTGAGAGATGCAAGTCGTCGGCTTATACCCCCATGCCACGAGTGCTGGGGTGTTCGGGATAAACCTGAGCACTCTTGTTCCCGTTCTTGGGTCCATCTAGGGAGGCGCTCAGCACAATGAACCAGACCATCGTACTTATAATGCTTTATCACTCTCACTTAGCCATAGAATTCTATAATTTTAAATTTCGACGAAGCCCCTAGCGGAAGACCGAGTTTGGGGCTCTATCCACGCCTAGTCCGGATAAGTCCGGCTCCTCGCTCTAAGCGGCATAAGTCTTTAAGGACTCGAAAAACCTCGCGAACAGCGATCGGTCTCTCGCACTATCATGACGGTCAGTTTAGCTTTATCTACTGAGGTGTTAACCCATCTCAACTGGGGAACAATCGCAGTAGTTCTCCCAGCGCTACCTTAGCCAACATTGCGGAACGTAAGGTACCAAAACATGGGAGCAGGGCAAACCCAACTATTGACCAAAGACATGATTCAGAGCTGATGCATATAGTGCTATAAGTTCGGGGTGCCGCACTCATGAGAGTGTTCGGTCTTCTCACACCATGTTATGGGGTGCTTAAGCCCCTGGTGTATTGGCCGTACCAAAGTGTACGGTTGCAGAATGTCATGACTGAACATATTTGTATATAAAAAATAGATGAGTACAATAATAGATAAGAGCTATGTATTGTTTATTAAAAAAGGGCTGCTACAAAAGCAGAACGATACAAGTAGTGCGATAAGCAAGAGATGGGATTATTTGACATGTTCCTCTCCAGGGGCAAGCTGCGGGATTTTAAGTAAAACAGGTATTAAGCTCGTTATAGAGACAACCTGGACATTTGATGTGGCTTGTTCTCTCCCTGGCTGTTGCATCGTGTGTTCGGCGAGTGTATTGCTCGACAGGCCTTCCGAATAGTTGGGTCCTGAAAGTGTGTAAAAAGGAAACGGCGGAATAGGGAGCCCCTTAGTGCGGTGGAGCTGCATTCTGGGCGTGCCATAGTTGTGCCCCTCCCCTTATGCCCATGGTATCTCTAAGGCGTAATTATGTACGTGTGGTACCGATATCACCATCTGGCGAGGGATGGGGTTGGGGCCGCACTACTATGCTTGCTCGGAACGTGCCAGCCGGATTTGTTGTAGGTTACTTCGGGCTCGCTTGATGTTGTCCGGACGTTTGAGACCTGGATTGGAGAATTGCCTTGAGAGGCTACTCTGTACTTCCGCCGCCAGGGCCGCCGTGTGCTCCTCCGTTCGGAGAGAGCGTTCGGTGTTTCCATTTACCGTGATGACTCCGCGAGGTCCTGGCATCTTGAGCTTAAGATATGCGTAGTGTGGCACCGCATTGAATTTTGCAAATGCGGTTCGTCCGAGCAGGGCGTGATAGCCACTGTGGAATGGGACTATGTCGAAGATTAACTCTTCACTGCGGAAATTATCCGGGGATCCGAAGACCACTTCGAGTGTAACCGAGCATGTACAGCTGGCTTCTACACCTGGTATGACGCCTTTAAAGGTTGTCTTTGTGTGTTTAATCCTTGAGGGATCGATACCCATTTTTCGCATTGTATCCTGCTAAAGCAGGTTCAGGCTGCTGCCGCCGTCCATTAGGACTCTGGTGAGGTGAAATCCGGTGATAATTGGGTCTAGGACCAATGCAGCGAATCCTCCGTGACGGATGCTAGTGGGGTGGTCCCTTCGAACAAAAGTGATCGAGGCAGGAGGACCATGGGTTGAACTTTGGGGCGACTGGCTCCAACGCATAGACGTCCTTGACAGCACGCTTCCGCTCCCTTTTGGGGATGTGGGTTGCGTATATCATGTTCCCCGTCTGCACTTGCGGGGGGAATCCCTTATGTCCTCTGTTGTTCGGCGGCCGGGGCTCCTCCTCGTCATCGCTATGCAGCCCCTTGTTTCTGGTTTCGGCACTTAACTTGCCTGCCTGCTTGAACACCCAACAATCCCTGTTGGTGTGGTTGGCTGGCTGTTCGGGGGTGTCGTGTATCTGGCACGAGCGATCGAGTATCCGGTCTAAGCTGGATGGGCCTGGAGGGTTTCTTTTGAATGGCTTCTTCCTCTGACCGGGTTTAGAGCCTCTGAATCCGGCATTGACTGACGTATCTTTAGTATTGTCACCGTTAATGCGGCACTTGTGCTTGTTGCGACGTGACCTGCCGTTGTTGTCCTTGGTATCTGAATTGCCAGGGCTCTTGGTTATGTTATTGCTACGAGCTAGCCAGCTGTCTTCTCCCGCACAAAAGTGGGTCATGAGTGTCATGAGGGCTGCCATAGATTTTGGCTTTTCTTGTCCTAGGTGCCGGGCAAGCCATTCGTCTCGGATGTTGTGCCTGAAGGCTGCAAGGGCCTCGGCGTCCGGACAGTCGACTATTTGATTTTTCTTGGTTAGGAACCGTGTCCAGAATTGTCTGGCCGATTCCTCTGGCTGCTGGATTATGTGGCTTAGGTCATCGGCGTCTGGTGGTCGCACATAAGTGCCCTGGAAGTTGTCAAGGAATGTGGATTCCAGGTCCTCCCAGCAACTAATTGACTCTGCTGGCAGGCTGTTAAGCCAATGTCGAGCTGGTCCTTTAAGCTTGAACGGGAGGTATTTGATGGCGTCTAGATCATCACCACGGGCCATGTGGATATGAAGGAGATAATCCTTGATCCATACCGCAGGATCTGTTGTGCCATCATATGATTCTATGTTTACGGGTTTAAAGCCCTCGGGGATTTGATGATCCATTACTTCGTCCGTGAAGCATAGTGGGTGTGCGGCGCCCCTGTACTGGGCTATATCACGATGCAGATCGTATGAGCATGGTCTTTTGTATTCGGCCTGGCCGTACTTATCATGTCCGGCGTGACGGCTAGCGTCACGTGAAGCGGGGCACCAATGTGATCCGTAGATCGATCTTGTTTGCCTTGCCTTATTCTCCAATATATCTCGCAGGTCTGTTGCGTCTCCCCGTACTCTGGTATGTTTTGAGCGGTGTCGGGGTACGGCTTGGGTCGAGGGCCTAAAGGCCTCTCTATCGCGGCCATAGGGTGGCCGATCGGGTGCATCGTACGCTGGTGATGTAGGTTTTGTTGCTTCCTCCTCAAGTTGGGGTAGCAGCCTGTGCTTTGGGTAGCTCTTAGAGGGGCGTTCGAGTTTATAGTCTTCGGCCGCCAGGACTTCGGTCCATCTGTCGGCTAGCAAGTCTTGGTCAGCTCTAAGTTGCTGCGATTTTTTCTTGAGGCTGCTTGCCGTGGCCATAAGCCTGCGTTTGAAACGCTCTTGTTCGACGGGATCCTCTGGCACGATGAATTCATCGTCGTCGAGGCTTGCCTCGTCTTTGGAGGGAGGCATATAATTGTCGTCCTCGACCTCTCTATCGGCCGCTCTCTCATGAGGGCTGGCTCCTTCGTCCTCCTGCACTGAATCCTACTGGAGGGGGTTGTCTTCGGCACTGTCCGACGTGTTGTTATCCCCGGTGCCGGAATCGCCGTTTTTGCTTTGGCGGGACTTAGAGCGGCGCTGCTGACGTTGGCGCTTGGGTTGCTTCTTGGAGGGGTCGTCCTCCGTTTTTTCATCGCCATCCCCTGCTTTGGGGGGTCCACCATGTATATGTCATATGACGAGGTGGCTTTCCAGTTCCCTATAGGTGCTGGTTCTGTGTCGTCTCCTTCATCGGCGTCCATACCGTCGATGTCTTCGGAGTCAAAGTCGAGCATGTCGGTTAAATCGTCGACAGTGGCTACGAGGTGGGTGGTGGGTGGGCCTCGAATTTCTTCGTCGTCCGCATCACAACCATGCTGACCGTAATCCGGCCAGGGCTCTCCTGACAAAGAGAGAGACTTTAGTGAATTCAGGATATCGCCAAAGGGCAAGTGCTGAAATACGTCCGTGGCGGTGAACTCCATGATCGGAGCCCAATCGGGTTCGATCGGAAGAGGTGCGGGATATACGGAGTCCGGAATGGAGTCCGGCACCTTGGAGTCACGGGCCCTGCAAAGTACTAGGCTGGTATTCGGCTCTGTCGCCATAGAGATTGCGGCTCCCGGGGTGGCGTCCAACCGTCCATCCCTGACTAGCGCAATTGGCTCCGAGCTAATGATCGGAGCGGACACCTGAGCGGCACTCTGGGCGCTGTCCGGCGGCAGAGTTAGATCATGCCCATCGGGACAGAGCGGCACGCTCGGCCGTGGCTCAAATCCATCGAAGATCAAGTCCCCGCGGATGTCGGCCGTGTAATTTAAGCTTCCAAACCTGGCGTGATGGCCTGGGGTGTAGCTTTCGATCTGCTCCAGATGGCCAAGCGAGTTGGCCCGTAGTGTGAAGCCGCCGAATACGAAGATCTATCCGCGGAGAAAGGTCTCACCCTGGACCGCGTCGTGATTGATGATCGAAGAAGCCATCGGGCCTAAAGGTGACGACACAGAGGAACACTCAATGAAAGCACCAATATCGGTGTCAAAACCGGTGGATCTCGGGTAGGGGGTCCCGAACTGTGCGTCTAGGCGGATGGTAACAGGAGACAAGGGACACGATGTTTTTACCCAGGTTCGGGCCCTCTCGATGGAGGTAAAACCCTACTCCTGCTTGATTAATATTGATGATATGGGTAGTACAAGAGTGGATCTACCACGAGATCAGAGAGGCTAAACCCTAGAAGCTAGCCTATGGTATGATTGTTGTTCGTCCTACGGACTAAAACTCTCCGGTTTATATAGACACCGGAGAGGGCTAGAGTTACACAGAGTCGGTTACAATGGGAGGAGATCTTCATATTGTATCGCCAAGCTTGCCTTCCACGCCAAGGAAAGTCCCATCCGGACACGGGACGGAGTCTTCAATCTTGTATCTTCATAGTCCAGGAGTCCGGCCAAAGGTCATAGTCCGCCCATCCAGACACCCCCTAATCCAGGACTCCCTCAGTGGTGTTACTGGGTTTAATCCTTGATGGATCGACCCCATTTTCCTTACTGTATCTTCGTATATCAGATTGAGGTTGCTTCCTTCGTCTATTAGGACTATAGTGAGGTGGAATCCATCGATGATGGGGTCTAGCCACTAGTGCAGAACCGGGCTATAGCACAGGTTTGTAAGGCCCTTTAGTCGGTTATGTAACCGGCACTAAAGGGTGGGGAATAAATGTCCCCCCTTTAGTCCCGGTTCAACACAAACCACCACTCACTACAAAAAAAAGACACATCCATGACATTTTGGGCCGAACTAAATTTTTCTGTCATACTTATGACACTTCTATGACGATAATTGTGACAAAACCCGGTATCATCATAGATGTGGTGGGATCCTACTTCTATGACAAAAAATCATGACAGAAAATGGGCTTTTCGTCCTGGGCAGGCCGGAGACGCAGTTGCATGACATTCTTTGGGCCGTCCATGACAGAAAAAACTATGGTAGAAGCAAGGGTGAGGAAAATATCGGGGAGTTCCCGGTTAAGGTGGGTGGTCGGGGCCGAGCGATGCACGGAGGTTTGCGCATTTCTCTCGTACACGCACATGCGTGGGTGCGAGGCACTGGGTTCTAACTGAACCCGAGCGATGCGTTGCCTACTGAACCCGAGCGATTGCACTCCAGGTTACGCGTTAGTGACCCCAAGCGATCGATCGATGGCTATTAACTGAACCCGATCGAGCGATTCGTTCGCTACTGCTGCTAACTGAAGCCAATCGATGCTGCCTCTGGATGAACAGTGAGCGTTGCGGGGGGGTCTGGATGAACAGTTCCCAGTGGGGGTGGATGAACAGGACCCCGTGGTGTTGCCTCTGGATGAACAGGACCCCAATCGATCGAGCCGGTTGGGGCTGGATGAACATGACCCCGTGGAGGGCTGGATGAACAGGACGACCCCGTGGAGGGTTGGATGAATAGTAGATGGTGGAGGGGTGGATGAATAGTAGCCCGTGGAGGGGTGGTTGAACAGGAGCCCGTGGAGAGGGCTGGTTGAACAGTGGCCGGTGGAGTAGCGCGTGGTGGAGGCTGGATGAACAGGAGCACGTGGATGAACAGTCGCAGGTGGAGGCTGGAGGAGGTCGACGGGGGATGAACAGTAGCCCGTGGAGGCTGGAGGAGGTCGACGGTGGAGATGAACAGTATCCATGGAGTCCCCTTTTGTGGTACGCCACACCCCTCCCGATGAACAGGACCCCTGTTTTGACCGTAGCGCTCCAACACAAGTCCGTTTCCTCCATTTTGCAGTACGCCACACCCCTCCCGATCAACAGGACCCTGTTTCGACCGTAGGAGGTCCAACACAAGTCCATTTCCTCTGCTTTGCAGTATGCCTGACCCCTCTTGATGAACAGGATCCCGTTTCGAACGTGGTCGGTCGAACACAAGGCCGTTTCCTCAGGTCTGCGGTACGCCAGGCCTCGTTTCCATCGGCTGTTCCATCCAAGCCCTCCCGATGAACACGACGACGCATTCTGTTCTGACTCAGCCGGTTGGATCCCCATGAACACGACGACAATGATGTTTCTCCGTTCTGATCCAGCCACGTACACGAGCCCTGGTTGTACGTATGCGTGAGTAGGCATTCTAGACCCCGCCAGTATGTACATATGTGGCCGTATTTTCTTTCTTGCACACTGGCCGCTGTGCGTACGTGTACATGCTAGATGCGCGCCTCTACTACGACACGTGTGCGCCTCTACATCGACCAATATGTACGTACACGTTCACGACCAGAATGACAACGCTACATACGCTTCGACCAGGTGGGTCCCGACTATCAGGCACTTCCTTGCGTGCGAAGATGTAGATGGTGGGTCCCAGCAGTCAGGGGGGCGAATCGGGTTTTTTTTTGCTCGGACGCACTTCCTTGCGTGCGAAGATGTAGCTGGTGGGTCCCAGCAGTCAGGGGGGAAACATTTTTTTCGCAAAATACGGTGGCCCATCTAGTGGGTCCCTGCTGTCAAGTGGAGGAATAATTATTTTGCACGTAATAAGGAGGCACTTCCTTGCGGCCGCCGTGGACCCACTTGTCAGCCTCTCCATGTACAGTACTCTTCCGATGGAAGTCGTTCCTTGACCACATTGACCATGCCACACCGAGAGCAGGGCGGTGTATGACGGTGAGGCCTAGGAAGGGGACGATGCGGAGCCGGGGAAGACGCGACAGTGGAAGCCCGCGCGGAGAGGAGTACGAGGGTTGCCGTCGCTGCAAGGCCTGGCCAGTGGTGGGAATAGTAGGGGCGGTGAGACCTCCGCGGCAGCACAGCCGTCCATAGGAGGCAGGAGGATGCGGCACGACCGGTGCTGCTTTGGGCAGCTGGAGCAAGAAGACCTGAGGTTGAAGAAGCACTACGGCCGTTGGATGGACATCGTACGGTCACTTGAGCTAGAATCGTTCATATTGACTAAGTTGACAAAGCCCTCCATCCCCATCAACTTAGTAGGACCACAAGTCAGCCTCCCACCAAGGTGGGTCCCATCTAGCAGGGGGGTTTTCATTTTTTTGTGCATAATAAGGAGGCACTTTCGGTGGGTCCGAGCTGACAGCAGGGGGAACGTTTTTTTCGCGAAATACGGTGGCCCGTCCGATGGGTCCCAGCAGTCAGGGGGGAAACGTTTTTTCGTGAAATACGGTGGCGCGTCTGGTGGGTCCCTGTTGCTAGGTGTAGGAATAATTATTTTCCACGTAATAAGGAGGCACTTCCTTGTGGCTGTCGTGGACCCAGCTGTCATCCTCTCCACGTGCAGTACTCTTCCGATGGAAGTCATTCATTGACCACATTGACGATGCCACGTTGAGAGCACCACGGCGGTGGACGACTGCGAGGCCTAGGAAGGGGACGACGCGGAGCCGGGGATGACGCGGCAGTGGATGCCCACGCGAGGAGGAGTACGAGGGTTCACTGGTTCGGCTGTGGTGTGAGGCTGTCGTTGCCGCAGAATAACAGGGGGTGTGGGTGAGTGGAGGGATGGCCTGGCCAGCGGTGGGAGTAGTATGGGGGCGGTGAGGCCTCCGCGGCAGCACAGCCGGCCACGGGAGGCAGGAGCAGGCGGCACGACCGACGCTGCTTTGGGCGGCTGGAGCAAGAAGACCAGAGGTTGAATAAGCACTACAGCCGTTGGATGGACATCGTACGGTCACTAGAGCTAGAGTCGTGCATATTGACTAAGTTGACAAAGCCCTCCGTCCCCGTCAACTTAGTAGGCCCACTATACTGGGTCCCAGCTAGGAGGGGGAGTATTCATTTTTTTGTGCGTAATAAGGAGGCTCTTCCTTGCATGCGAAGATATAGTTAGTTCGGCTGCGGTGTGAGGCTGCCGTTGCCGCAGAATAATAGGGGGTGTGGGTGAGTGGAGGGATGGCCTGTCCAGCGGTGGGAGTAGTATGGGGCGGTGAGGCCTCCGCGGCAGCACAGCCGGCCACGGGAGGCAGGAGCAGGCGGCACAACCGGTGCTACTTTGGGCGGCTGGAGCAAGAAGACCAGAGGTTGAAGAAGCACTACAGCCGTTGGATGGACATCGTATGGTCACTGGAGCTAGAGTCGTGCATATTGACTAAGTTGACAAAGCCCTCCGTCCCCGTCAACTTAGTAGGCCCACTATACTGGGTCCCAGCTAGGAGGGGAGTATTCATTTTTTGTGCGTAATAAGGAGGCACTTCCTTGCATGTGAAGATATAGATGGTGGGTCCGAGCTGTCAGCGGCGGTAACATTTTTTCGCGAAATACAGAGGCCCTTTAGGTGGGTCCCAGATTTCAGGTGGAGGAATCATTACTTTGCATGTAATAAGGAGGCATTTCCTTGCGTGCGGTCGTGGACCCAGCTGTCAGCCTCTCCACGTACAGTCCACTTCAGATGCATGTCAGTCGTTGACAACATTGACCATGCCGCACCGAGAGCACCAGGGCGGTGACGGCGAGGCCTAGGAAGGGAACGACACAAAGCCAGGGAAGACTCGTTAGTTGTTTCCCACGCGGAGGGGAGTATGAATGTACGAGGGTTTATTGGTTCGTCTGCCTTCGCTGGAGAATAACAACAGGTGTGGGTGAGTAGAGGGATGGCTAGGCCAGACATGGGAGTACGATGGGGCGGTGAGGCCTGCGCGGCAGCACATCCGGCTGTGGGGAGGAGGGAGCAGGCAGTCCCGTCGGCGCTTGTTTGAGCGGCTAGAGCAGGAAGAGCAGAGATTGAAGAAGCACGACGGTCGTTGGATGGACATCCAACAGTCACTGCTTGTATGTCAAACTTTTTTAGGAAAGCCTCAAATCTGTGGAAAACAGCATACAACCCATCTGGCATTATTTCTAATAATTTACAGCCCATTTGCTAATTCTTAAGGGTTTTTTGGAGCCCATATTCTTTTGTTAGCATTACAGACCATATTGTGGCCACGGTTAAAAAATTATACGAAATTTTGCATATTTCATTGCGGTCTGAATTGTTTTTAATCTCGAAATTCCGAGTCACATTCAAACTGATTTTAAAAATAAATGTATCTCAATATAAAATCCAATAAATTGTCCACGCATAAAAATCAATGCAATTTAAAATCTCAAAATGAGGAAAAAAAGAAATTTGAAACTAATTATCGGGTTGATGTGTTTTAAAAATGTACAGCCCATTTCTCATTACTGATAGGCCATTTTCTCGGCCAGCCAAATGAAGCTCTCCTTGTCTTGAAAGATTTGTAGCCCAACAGGCCTGATAAAGCGACTTACTTGACAAATCACAAAAAAACTGGGCTAGCCATTTTCAGAAGCAAAAAAACTACTGGGCTGGTCTGTGGTAAACATAAAAGAAAAGGTTGCCTAGACAGGCCAGAGTGCCCCGCACAGCCCCGTTGACACCCTGCTTCCGTCTCAAAAAACATTATATAAATGCCACTCCGATTATGGTGATTCATAAAAATGCCACTGCAATTTCCAAACTTTGAAAAATGCCACTGCAATTTTTGCAAACTTTGAAAAATGCCACTGCAATTTGCAAACTTTGAAAAACGCCACTCCAAACTTCAAAAAATGCCACTGGAAATGGCATGAAATGGCAGTTTTCAAAGTTTGGAAATTGGAATGGAATTTCTCAGAAACACCAGATTTGGAGTGGCATTTATCAAATAAACCCAAAACAAAAATAACTGGGCGAGCTGCTGGGTCCCTGGTGTCAGCCGCTCATTGTGCAATTCTCTCGTTTATTGACTATGTTGACAATGGCATCAGACCCAGATGTCAGAAATCCATTAGGAGGAGCCATTTTTTTATTGGCTTGAAATAAGGAGGCACTTGGTTGCGTACTGCCATGACCTTGGCGGGTTCCAGCTGTCATCCTCTCCACATACAATCATCTCCTGATTGTGTACGCGTCAACTTGGTAGGCCCGCAAGTCAGCCTCTAAACCTGTGGAGGACAAATACAACCCATTTAAAAAAATAACAGCCCATTCCATACGGTTAAACGAAAAGTTCAACATTCAGAGCAAAGTAACAGATCTGATCCACATATAGAGTACTGAACTTCCACGTTGACAACCATCATAGCCAGGTTAACTATCTACTCCCACTAATACTCTAGTAGCATACAAGTACTAACTTACTCTTAGCTAACTAGACGATGCCGGTCACCATCCGCGGTACACGTTAAACGCCGGAACCGGCATCCTCCGCCTCGACTCGAACTTGCCAGAGGTGCGATAGGGCGCGTTGCTCGCGCGCGTTGGCCCTTTTCATGCCGGCGTGGTCCATCGAAGGTTCGACTTCTAAGTGGGAAACCCACTTGACGAGCTGGTAGTAAAAATCGGCGTCGCGAACGCGTGCGTGCTTGACAGCCTCCAGGGCAATTTGTCGGGCGCCAACCTCCACGTAGTTGGCCCAGTTGTGGGCGCTCTGCTCGCGACTCAGAGCGTCGGTGCGCTGCTGCTCCATGTCCCGCTGGCGGCGCAAATAGGCGATACGCTGCTCCTCCGCCAGGCGGTCGCGCTTCAACAACTCCTGCTCCTCCGCCAGGCAGTTGCGCTCCAACAACTCCTGCTCCTCCGCCAGGCGATCGCACTCCAACAAGTCCTCGATCTCCACATTGCCATCTAAAGACCGATAGAATGCCTCCTCCCTCCGTCTGCCTTCCGGTGAAAAACCGAACACTAGTTCCGGCAGTGACCGCCTCCAGCCTCGCCTATCGCGAATAGGCGGGGGCATGGCGGACATGTAGAGAGCGAGGATAAGTGGGGAGCGACATCGGGCCGGTGGGGGCTTATGAGGACATGGCTAGTTGGGTCATGGTGCCACCGGAGAAGGCTGGGAAACAGTACTTATAGGCGGAAGGTAGCGCGACGGTCATTGGAATTCAATGCATAAGCAGGCATGGCTTAGCGCGCCAGCTTGCCGTGGAAAACTAGAGAAACTGAAATTATGACTATGTCGTCCCGTCCCATCCATGTTGGGATGCACGCCGGCATGACGGTCAAAGGAGTGCACTTGAATCATCTCCCTCCTTGTCAATAATGATTCCACAGATTTAAAAGGCTTGCAACAATTAAAGCGCATCTTTTTTGCATCAGTTAGCTGCCTTAATAACGGCGACTGCATGCAGGCACTCAGAATCGGTCGCAGCCAGTACGCAGAGCAGCATGCAACGAGTCGCAGCCGAGGGCACGCATGCAGCCACTTAAATTGCTGGATTTAATTAGGCTTAAACTTTTGCATGCAGTTAATTATTGCCGTGCCTTGGTCTTGCTGCTTTGCTCATGGGACTAATAAACCCGGACGAAGGGAGTACCTTGGTTGGTGAGATTTTTGAATTAAGCTCTTCAAACCGGAAAGGAGGTACTAGTACATGTGTGATCCGCTATTTATTCATGTAGGATCGAGTAGGTGGTTTCTTTAATTGAGCCCTGCAAACCGGAAAGGAGGTAGTACGTGTGTGATCTGCTATTTATCCGTGTAGGATCGGGTAGGTCGGATAGTGTACGTGTAGGATCGAGTAGGTCGGATGGTGTACGTGTACGATCGCATTAGTTGATGAACGTTAGCTGGGAGATAAGGCATTTGCGAACGTTTTTGCTGGCAGTTTCTTCAGATTCGCATGGCATTTTCTTCAGAGCAGCTTGTCATTTTCTTCAGAGGTAGGCATTTTTATTCAAAAAACTGCCACTTCGGATCTTGTGTCGCAACTAAAACTGCCAGGAGCTCGTTACTAGGATAGCTAGTGATCGATCAGTAACTTGTAAACACTGACCGAACAGAAATAAGGAACTATTAATGCATCTCAATGATTCACAGATCATATACAAATATGTAGCTCCAAAAGAAAAGATCAGCCAGTTCGGATCATGCATTGCAACTAAAACCAACTAGTACGATTCCCATAATAAGATCAACATGTTAATGCATCTCAATGATTCATAGATCATATACAAATATGTACCTCCAAAAGCAAAGATCTAGAAAAAACATTTGTTCTTCCTACTAACATGGATGCTTCTCTTGGCCAACATTCAGTACAGACTGAAAGACAAATTTGTTTGTGAAGTCTACAATTCCTCTTGCAAACGTAAGTGGTTTCACCAACAGCTGGAACCATGAGAATGAACCACAAATGATGGAGGAACATCCACTACAATATGATTTGGTCTTCTCTCGATCACACGGCAAGACTATTTTCGGAATACAAACTTTAACTTAGGAAAAATGATGCCCATTGTATAATTAGACCAAAGCAATGAAGCACCTAGTGTTTGCCAATAAATAGTACAGTACTACTTTTCAGTAGTCCATGAAGTGACTATCCAATCTTTCTGTGTCTATTTTCAAATGGCACTGCATGCAGTGACTATACTATTCTCTTGTGCAGTTCAACCAAAATTGTGGTCACTTTGTTTGTTTGCCAAATAGAAACGGGCAGACATCTCTGTCTACACAAATATCAAGCAGTTAGTAAACATATACCCCACCTTATATTTTGGTTTAAACATGTCTCTTCCGCTTAGCATCTGTCATGTTTTGACTGGACAATTTGATACAGTCATGTTTTGCCCTGGAAAATTTCATACTGAACTGATTTGCTGGTTCAGAGCAGAAATATAGCGCCTATTTTTCATCAGACCAAGGATATCCATGTTAGCAGTGATGGAAGAGGTGAAATCGATACAACCAAAATTGAGCATCCAATCATTGAATCCTGTCCTGCACCTCCAATGCAGGTCCACCCTGCCAATAAATTCACATGCAAACCACTAGTATTACTATCTAATGACAGTATAAAAAGAGTAGCAAGATAGTAGCAAACCATGTACCTTCATAATGAACAACTCATAGTGCCACGAATTGGATATAAAGGTTTGGAAGAAAACATGCTCCTAATGTTGAACCAGTTGGACTTTTTGTGCAGTTCCACTAAAATCGAGCATCCCTGTTTGCATAGATATTGAAAGTATGATTACTGTAAAAATGACACTAGTTGAAGCATAGACCCACAAATATAAGAATTCCAATTTCTTAATGGGAAAAGGTAACAAGACTATTTCTAACCACCTGTTTGAAGGAATAAATAAGGTAACATCGACTGATGTCAGAAGGGCAGATATAGTTCTTTTTGCAAGAATGATCGACTCCTGACCTTTCTTCTTATTTTAAGCATATTTTGTGCAGTTCAACTAAAATAAAATGCCATCACCGCCTTGACAATTTAGTGACACTGTACAAAAAGAAATGACTTAACATTACATCATGATGTCAGGTATGTAGTCAACAGGCATTATAGACAAACATACAGACCTCCTCCGATAACATAATGAACATTAATTTTAACAAAGGTGTGACTAGCTTTACCAGGATAATTTGAGTGAACTCTACACCGTCCATTCCTTAATATAAGACATTTTCGTGGTTCAATTTAAAGCACCCAAACGTCTAATATTTAGAAAAACAGATAGAAGTTTTCTTGAGCACATATCTAGGAAAGCTTGCCAAACTTTATTTATGTCCATACGCTAATGCAACAACATTCGAATACTACAAATATACACTAATCCAGTGGCTAGTGCAATAGTAGAGTAGTTATTTTATTACAGGGTACAGTACAATGGTTTTACTGAACAGATTTCAATAAACTCTAGCACCGGAAGATTTCTATTAGAATTAACAATACAAAATGTAAAGGTAACAAGTTTCAGCACTGGTATACTAGATGTGCATGAGCATTAAACCAAATACAAAAGTCTGAAGGTAACTAGCATTATTAACTAATGACAGTATAAAAAATTGCAAACCATGTACCTCCAAGGTAAATATCATTTCGAACTCGTGGGGACCTTAAAAATTGCTATCCCAATCTTGATAATCGATCAAACATAAAAACTTGATCGAACGAATAAAGAGAACAGCCGGAGGAGGAGGTGCCCACTCTTGACCTTTCCTCTTGTCTTCATAATTTTTTGTGCAGTTTAACCAAAATAAAATGACATCAGCGCCTTGGCATTTTGGTGACACTGTACAAAAAAATTAACTTACCTCATGAGAGTGAGGTATGTAATCTATAAGCATTAACAGTGCAAAAATCTGAAGGTAGTAACAAGTTCCATCGTTGGTATACTGGCTGTGCAACAGCATTTGAATGCCTTAGCTGAAAAATATTTAATACATCCACAATCAATAGCTAACCCTGAAATAATCCAGTGACATTAAATGGCATTGCTTAAATTTATCGGTGACATTAGACTGAGTGCGGCATTAGTTAAACGTGGCATCACTTTAGCAGTAGCATTGCTTGACTTGACTGTTGGTGTTATACTAACAGCAAAAAAAGTGGCAATAAGAGCATGGGAGGCCCATTCGGACAGTGGGCGCACCAGTACAATGTACCTCCACGGACGCATAGAGTGGTGAGGGAGGTATGGTTGCCCAGAGCAACAAATATCCAGGTAGCATATGTGGATTACATCCCATTTTGGTTCTCTTTAGCCACATTTTTCCTATGTGAGGACAACAAACCGATCGACCTGGTCATTCTCTATTGTGTTGTCATGCCTTTCTACCCTTCTTCAACCAAGAGACACGAGACTCGTTCCTTAGCTACTGATTTTCCCCTTTTCAACCTAGATGCGGGTTCGATGCCTACTCTCTTGGACAGTACAGTCTTCCTTCCTTTCCTTATTCAACCCATACATGGATTAGTCTGCATGAAGTAGGGTTTCCTTTAATAATGCAAATTAAGGTTTTCGTCTCCGTGACCAACAGAGCAGAGGATAGCAAATTGGGAAGATGGTGGAGTGGAAAAAGATCCACATGCAGCGATGTGGCAGATGGGGCAATAGAACAAGGGTATGGTTCAAAAAGAGGTAGCATACCTGAGGGTCGGCGGGAAGTGGCTTCGCTCGTGGTCGTCGTCCTCCGCACACACTACGGCAGCGAGCTTGGGGACAGAGGCCATCCCGCGGGGGAGCTAGGTCTGAGAGGACGGCCTTGTCGTTAGTGCGTGACCTCGCTCGCCAACGACGAGTGTGTCCATGGTGCATGTCCCTTTCTTCCCCGGTGGATTTGTGACCACCGGTGAGGAGGGAGAGAGAGGCCGTCTTTTTTAGATGTGGAGAGAGGGTGATAGTGTGAGAAGCAAGTGGGCAGCCCTTAGCAAGAAAGCACTAAAGCTTCATCCTATATATCTTTTTTATACTAGTACTAGAGGTGGAGTAGTGGTAGAGTAGTTTATATTTTCTCTACATATAGTACCAGTTAGTCATGCTTCAAAACTGAACGGCACGCCATTAAAAAAATAAAGGTCGATAACTAATGCGGCACCTCGGGCCAATGCGGCCAGATTGCATTTTGCACGAGAAATTACACACCATGTTTCATTGACATGTGGTCCCGTTCCAACATGTTAGTGAGACAATGGCCGGGGCGCCTCTTCGTGTACCGTGGCAAACTAGCAACTGTCCGCCGATTCTTCGCCTTTCCCTCTCGATTTGGAACTGCTGTCGCACGCTCTTCCTCCCTCCTCCATTTGCGTTCACCCTTCCTTCTGCCATTGTTTGATCGTCTTATCCATGGAGGGAACAGGCCGGAAATGACCCCGTTATTCTTGCCCCGATCTGAAAGATTACGTGGTGGAGGAACTCATTGATTGGTGCGACGTCATCACCTCGGCTAGCATGGCAGGTTCGTTCAAAACCATTCTCTACTCAACTAATAACATCATTACAAGGAACCCAAGGGTCTAGGAGCGGTTTGATCTCCCCTATCTTCTTTGCTATAAGCCTGTTCGCATGGGCGCGGATGATGGAGGCCTCGCCTTGTGCAAGTTGATGTTGCTTGATAATGATACGTGTGATGTCAAGACACCATCGCTTAAGGGAAGGCCTGGGCTGGCGCAAATGGAGATTGGGTTGTTTATATTGGGTACAATTGCAAGTGGGAACTTGTGAATGTGTACACTCGTCAGCGGATTCCACTTCCAAAAATCTCAGAGTGCCCTGAGGTTGAGCACACAGATGATCTACGTACGTTCAAATATGATCATGGTGGTTGTCATCTATGGAATATAGCAATTTGTCGAGTTCGCTACCGCTCTTGGAATTACAAGAACTATGAAGTTGTTGCTACCTTCGACAAGCTTGTTGCCATCGTTACTGATTCCATGGTTCGTCCATGGATATTGCTCAAAAATCAGTTTCTATACACGGATGATGAGTACTATGATGCAATTGAATATGAGGATCTTGTGTTTGCTTCCACCACTCATGGCACTATTTTTGAATGGGATCCTCGTAGTTTCGGTATGTTTGTCTTCCGCCGTAATTATAATTGTTTCATCCACATGCCTGTGGGTTAGCAAGTTTCCCTTTACTAATTAACCTTCTTCTTGTGTTTCCAAGGTCCTGTGAACATTCCACCACCTATACTTGAAAAAAATTATAAGCAAGGGGGAGATGACGATGGTGATGATCACGAGCATGAGGACGAGCAAGACTTATATACTCAGTGGCGCCTGACAACTAATTCTGATGGATCACCTCATCTTGTCTGTATACAATGCACTGAGATTGTTACTACTGAGGGAGCACGTGTTGTCTCCCATGGCCGCCCTCTATGAACCTATTCCAACACCCGTTGCAGGGTATTCAGGATGGATGCTAGTGTGCTAGCGCCAACACCTTCTCCCTGGTTCAGTATTGATAGTCTTGGAGAAAACTCCCTCTTCCTTGGACCAAACTATCCAATGATGGTTAAAGGCGATCCAGCTGCTGTTGACACAACGTTACTACCATTTATGAGAACCAATTGTATCTATACCTTGGACATTGTGGTGGTTACCTACCCTGCTCCTGATATATGCCACTTCAATCTGGATGATCAGTCCTGCGTTGCTCTCGATATTTACAATAGCCGGCCCTTCCCAGAGCACCTATGGTTCAAAGCAAGTGTTTCCAACGCCAAGGATTGGTTGAGTTGAAGTTCATTTCATTGCTTGTTATTTGTTGTGTGATGAAAACTTTAGTATTTACTAGAATGTTTGTTGGAAATAATCTATAATCCAACATGTATCCTCGTTGTCATTGTGTGTTGATGACTTGTTGTATGTAACGAATGGTACATTTGCAAATGCATGTCATACGCTCAATTTATGAATGGTTTTCGAGTCACTTCTTGGAGTGTGAGTAACATAGTAGTATAGCCAGCATCCGGTTAGTATATGAAGTTGCCACATCACATGGAGCCAACCTAATATTGGGGTATGCTAGTCCTCCACTGGTGCGCCGCTTCAAATGGCGGACGAAGTGAGAGGTCGCGTCACCTTGTGTCCAGATCTGAGATGCCACGTGTACCAGATGAATGACTCCAAGTTCGACCACCGTGATGCTAGGTGCGAACCAGGAACACTGTTGGAGAGACCCCCTCATAATTTTCCTACATTGGTCGTTTGATTCATAGGATAGAATGCTATAGGATTTTTCTAATATGTAATCATGTTTTAATTGGCAATCTAGCATCCACTCCAACTTTTATTTCACTTCCTTTGTTCCTATGAAGAGAGTACTTGCTCTAAATGATGTGTCGCTGCAAGAGCCGCCTATATTAATTAACCATGCTCTAAAAAGGTGGACCAACTTTGGCTATAGTAGCACTATACTAGTTTAGTAGGTGACCTTGCGCTTGGCTCTTCTCCTCTTCCAGAAGTTGAACAATAATGATGGTACTACAGTAGTACTTCTGGCAATCTGACACCAAATGAACTATTGCAAGTCCACCGCTTGTAAGCAAAAGTTTCTCCTCGTGATGCGAGCCACCATGCACGCGTTGGCGAGGGAGAAGGTAAGCAAGCTTCTCATCATTCTGCGAGTTGATGGGACACATCAAAGTTATTTATTAGTACTCTCTTCAAAAAGGGCCAACCATGTCCATGGCTACCATCTCGTGCTCTGTCATTGAGTATGTGCATTGTTCACGTGCCATCAAGGAGAAAAAAAATTGCGTAGTACTAGGTGCCATCACAGTGCACGACTCACTTACGCACTGCATATCTCCATTTTCTTGCATGACACGCCACCTTGATGCTAGATGTCCCATGTGTCATGGAGGCATATAGTATGCTTTTTAAAATGGAGGCATATAGATGTCCCGCGTGTCGGCAAAAGGATGAACAAAGCTCATGTCTTAAACGAAAGAGTGGAAAAACATAGATTCCCGATGACTGAGAAGGAGCATATAGTACATAATTGTACGTGCATTGCAACACATTATCGGATGAGGCCAATCAACAATAATACACTATTTGTACTAGCTTCACATGCTTCGCGCGTCGGGCGGGTGTTTTTACTGTAGCTGGGAATCCCAATATCCTAGGTCCTCGGATGAGTCCAGTAGAAACTGCATTTTGATGTTTGGGTTCAAACTTTCAGAACTGCTCCACTATCTCTAATTCTACGTATACGTAATACAACACGTTTTAAACTTGAGACTAGCCACCCACCCTCACAAAGAACACTTTTTAACGTAGCACAGACTCTAGGAAATTTTACCATAGTGTGAGGTGGGCCATATGTTAATGTGTCCGTTGTACGTAACCAGCACCTCGAAACCTCGATACTACTACTATAAGTAGTAGGAGTAGTAGGGTGGCATGGGCTAGAACAAGCATTCACATCCAGGAGTACGGCACACGCCACCAGCATGACTTCCATCTGACACCATATTTCTTGGAGTCCGTGCTACAGCAATCTCTTCAACCTCGTCATTTCTCTAACTCAGTCATCGCGCGGCGGGCGAGGTGGGGGTTTGCCGATAGTCGGTTTCCTCAACTGCGGTCCCACTTGTAAGGCCAACTCCAACGCACGACCCCAAACGGACCTCCGTTTTGACCGGATTATGTCCGTTTGGGTAGGTCAATGGGATCGTGTCCGGGCCATTTCTCGGATGCAGTGGCCGTGCTCTTCTTCCCAATGCTAAAACTTGCATCCATTCTACACAACAAAATTTTTAAGTTAGCACAACTAGTCTAATCCAAGAGCACAACCCAAGATTTGGTCAGGTTCTTCCTCCTTTTGCCGACACGTGGGACATCCAGCATCCAGGTCGTGTCATGCAAGAAAATAAAGTGGTAGTTGAAGACACGTGATGTGCATCTTGGGTTAAACTGTAAATAGAATCTTACTACTCTTGAGTAACTCCAAAAGTGGCCACCAAAGATCTTTATTGGATTTGTTTTTCATCACCAGCACGTCGAGGTGAAAGATGTGCAGGCTCAATGGGTCCTCTTGCGTTTTCACTGACATGTGGGACCGCACATGAGCAAACAGATGATGGGCTTCACGCGTCCGCTGGCTAGCTAAGAAGAGAGATAGAGGAGGGTTGAGCGCGTACTCCAGGAAATTTGTTCTACGTAATGAGCACCTCGATATAGGCTCGATATAGTGGGGTGGCATGGGCAATAACTAGCATTCACATCTAACAGTACGGCACATGCCACCCACACGAGTCCCATCCGACACCAATTTTCTTGGAGTCCGTGCTACAACCATCTCTTCTCCCTCCTGTTTTCTCAGCCATCGCACGGTGGGCGGGGTGGGGGTTTGCTGATAGTTGGTTTGCTCAACTGCTGTCCCACTTGTAAGTGAAAATGCAACACCACACGCATTCCCCCTTGAGCAGCGTGCCAGACCAACCATGTGGGGGTGCGACGCGAACACGGCAGGCTTTTCCTTTTGAACTTGTAACTTGTAAAATATGGTTCTGCTCCATGGCGCGACCGATAGATAGAAATAACGATTTTCCCTAGAGTAATGAGAAGTTTGGTTCTGGCGCGGTTCATGCATGGAGTACGTACAAAAATTATGAAGTTGATGCGAAAGGTAAGATAATTACTAGTAGTACCATATACTACTACATGGATTTGACAAAAAGATAAAAATACATACGGATCCATCAACGACATCCTCACGCCCTAGTGCGCCGGGTCACCAACCGACGTGTGAGGAGCAACGACGTTGGTGGCAAGCTCAACGTGCTTCTGAACAATGCCGCCCAGGTTGCCCTGCGGTCCAAGAAGGCTAGCGTCCTATCGTCCTCCTCTTGCATGTAGTAGTCCTTGTGGACGATTTGCACGTAGATGTGGGTGATTATGTCGATGGTGTCTTGCTGCGCCAGGCGCTGCGCGGCGAGCACGACCTCGAGGTGGACATTCTCCGGCGCGACGGCCGGCAGTCGCAGGGCCACCAGTACGTCGAAGAGGTTGTCACCATAGTGTCCGTTGAGGGTGGCGGGCATCGCAGAGCCTGGGCGCGTTGGCTAGAGGCATATGTCAAGGTCATCTGCAAGCTTCTTGACGACGGTGAACTTGTCGAGGAAAACAACGAGGACCTCGTCGAACAAGGAGACGAAGTTGTCACCCAAGCGGCCCCTCACCCTGGCGGCCTCAAGCACTACCTGGAGACGTTCCTCGGTGCGAGGCTACAGGCCGGCGTCGTGGACCATCTAGCACAGCCGGCTGATGCTCGCACTCATCGCCTCCATGGGTCTAGCTTAGAGGGTGCTTGGATCCAAGGGACTTCTAGTCAACTGATCTTGCGATTCGAGTGATCACTCATGCCCTTGGTTAGCGTGTGTAGGTGCGTACGATTTCTTACTAGATTGGACTGGCGGGGAGCCTTTATATGAGAAGTGCAGACTACGTTGAATTCATGTGCATGTTGGCCATCTACTCGTCGGCCCTCTACTGCACCTGCCTTTGGTTGTATGACAGGTGGGCCAGCCACCCGTTGGGCCACATGCCATTCACCCAAAGGCAGTTGTAGTAAGTCAATGAAGCTGCATCCCCCTTCGTGCCGGTGCAGTATAGTCATCTCACCGGACCTTTAGTTGGGTCCAAAGGAGAGAAGTTTGATGTTTACTGGTTTATTGGTCCCCTTTGCATTTTGCGCCAAGTTTTGACCTTTGATTTAACTAATAAAATCTTAATGCATGTAAACAAAAATGTTGTGTAAGTCACCTTTACGAAAACCAAATAATCCCAAAACACTTAGGCACGGTACATTAACTCCCTCCTCGTTTCTTATTTCGTGACATATCAACCAATGAGAGATGTGGGTCGTGCATGCTTTTAATGACTTGAGACTACCAAACATGACTTGCAGTGTTTAGTTCATTGCATGTAATCCTATTAATTAGCAAAAAGACATTAGGTTCTCTCGCTGAGAGGAATAAAACAATACACCATTTATTTATTTACAGAGGGAGTAGTACATTTTTTGTGACATGCATTACTAGATATTGCTAGTCAAATACTAAAATCCAGATGGACGTGGTAGTACTCCTAAATCCAAACGGTGGTGCTAGTAGTACTAGTAGTAGTACTACCAATGTAGTAGCACTAGACTACCCGTTGGTCAAATTATTACGTGTTGCTCATCACAGTGAAGTGACAAGATCTTGCGCTGGAGATGACACCTCAGTATAGGTGACGTGTTCGGCATACCATAGTCAGCCTCATCGTCTGCAGTCACTATCATCATGGCTGTAGAGCTAGCCTACTTACAACTAGCCGTGTTTGACATAATTTCCCGTGCATTGCACGGAACACCAAGATTGGGGGTGGACGGCGCTGGCAGCGGCCATCACGCCAGATTTTTCCATGGCCTTCTAGATGTGGTGGGGAGGAGATAAGGCTGATTGTGGGAGATAAGGAGTTGTTTGTAAATGGGGAACAAGTGCGGGCATCTTTTTCCAAAAATGGAGAAGTTTGGTTTGTATGCGTCAGATCTAGATCCGACGGCTATTGGTGAAAGATGGGAGGCACAACATCATCACCAACTCAGGACCTATTTGATTCGCATGATTTTGAAAAAGCAGGAATAGAACACAGCAATATTACAAGTTCCAAACCGATATTACAAATGTTAGGAGTAATGCTGCACCTACGAGGAGGGAATTACTAGGAAGTTTACATAAGAACTTTCGGTACTTTAGGTGGATGCAACATTATCGTACAAACTAAAATCCACCGCCCTGAGAAGTCACTAATGGGAAAATAAGTTTTCGAGTCTCTGGCCATTTGATGTGTCAAAAACAAATTCAGCTTCAGCGGAGACTTTGTCATTTAAGCTTAGACGCTTGCGGTGATCAGCACGCCATTCATTGTTGCGCCAGAGAATGCCAAACCTCATTACCTTGAGCACACTTGCCTCAAGAACAAAGAACCTGGCCAATTTAATCTCAGATGTGCTGCCTCGGTAGTCGATCAAATCAATTTATGTAAGATGGAGATCAAGGCATTCGATGAGATTGTTATAGTGCAGCACATTTTTCACTTTCGGGTCTTTTTTTATCTGCAAAACAAGAGAACATATTAGAGCATCTGGTTGTATAAGATTGCCGTGTCATCAAGAGGTACCAATATCATTCGCTCATATGATAGGGTTGACTGGCTAGTGATATTTTTTCACTCTCTCTCTCTCTCTCTCTTTCTCTCTCTTTCTATTTCCTCTCATTTACATAGGAGCACGTGAAGAGCTTGGGCATTTGTTGCCTTCCACTATGTGGCTGATGCCATATTTCGCAAAAGTATGCCACATAATACGCATCGATGTCAAATTAAAAGATTTTGGCACCGCTCTCGCGATGTGAGAGAGTTGGCACCACTGTGCACACAGACCCACATGTATAAACAAATCAATCAAACCAACTACACCAGCCTCTCACTCTCCCAAACAAGCATTTTTTATTGCCTCAGTCCTCTCTCTCTCTCTCCCAAAGAAGCGTTTTTTTATTGCATGAGTTAATTTGGCACCGGAGCAAAGTAGGCGATCCAAATTGGGGCACCAGGGGAGCAATGGAGGGGCATCAATGTCAAATGCATCACAAGTGAATTTGGCAACGTGTTTTGGCCTACATAGTGGAGGGCCGTTATAGCCCACTTTTGTACTACCTCATATTTAGTACTCCCTCCGTCTGAAAATAAGTGTCTCAACTTTGTACTAGCTCTAGTACAAATTTGTACTAACTTCAAAACACTTATTTTGGGACGGAGGGAGTATAAAATTTTGACCATAGATTTACCTAAGAAAATGCCAATGCATGTCACTAAAAATTACACCATTTGAAATTATGTTAAAATACGAATCCAACGATATAGTTCTTAGTGACATGCATTAACATTTTGTCAGTTAAATCTATGGTCAAATTTTGATACTACAAAATATGAAGAGTAAACCAGGACGGAGGTAGTACTTGCTCTTAGGGTAACCATAGAGTTACTGGAGTAGTCTAAGTTACTTTCCACTATGACTAGCCTAGGCTACTATAGTAGTACAACAACAAAACGATGCAGGTGATCACGTGTGAAAAAATACTAAAAACATTTCTTTCGGTGCAGTGTGTAGATGCAGTTTTGAACACTACACTTGTCATCGTAATTCGGGAAAATTACGAAAAAATTGATCTACGTTGTGATTACCGTTTACTAATAGGAAAGAAGTTTCACCTTGATGAGTAGCTTCTCCGTGCACGAAAAGCATGTAAGGAATCCAACAACTTGATCCAGATTGGGGCCAATAGACTTTATTGCCAAGATCTTCACTATGCGCATAGACTGGGTCAAGCTTGTGGGAATCATTTTCTGGAAGACGGTCGTAAATACATCAAGAAGAAATTTAAAAATGTGAATTTCAAGAAGACGGAGAAGAAGATGAGTGTTGTACCTGAACGATTACGGATCTAATAAAGAGTTCGGAGAATTTGGCAAACAAGTACACCAACATTGTCAATTTCGGCGCGTCAATGACCCTGATTTTTGTTCGACCTTCTAGATCTGATACAAGCAATCTCTCAAGGAAAGGCGCATTCTCAATGACCATAATGTGGAATAGCTGGAGTGATGTCTTCCCAATTGATGTCTTGTTGCGGGGCCAGCAAGACACATAAATCCATCAGAGATTCGTCGAGGCGATGATGAGGCTAATGAACCCGTGGATCTGATCAAGACGAAGGTACTCGAGCGTAGTACAGCTGCGGAGCATGTGCTCCATAGCCTTCTTCGAGATGACAACGGCGAAGAGGTCGAGCTGCTTGAGTTGAGGGAGAAGAAGGTCGGGCGCGGCATTAATCTGGGGAAATAGCAGGAGCTAAAGCTGGTGCGGTGTAGCATTGGCGTTAGGCGGAGTGCAGATGGCGGCAGAGAGCGACAACGTCCAGCTTCAAAGCTGAGCTCCTCGAGCTGATCTAGGGCGGGGGATAAGAACCACTCGTTGAACTTGGGTTGGACCTTGCAGTTGGTACTGAACATGCGGATGTCATGGCGTCTGGCTGGCCCAGGGTGCGATGAAAGGATCTTGGAGACTGCGGCCATGCGTTTGCAATCCCCGTCGCAGAGGCAGCTATAGACGGTGAGGTTGAGGGGGACGCAGCGCCAGAGGGGCCGCAACCACCGGGAGAGCAGGACGGTCCGCACGGCAGATTTGGTGGGGAGGAGGTCGATGATGACGAGCAGCATGTCATCGGGGAGGCTGCTGATGAAGTCTAGGCTCGCCGGATGATGTTTTGGCTCGAGCAGCCTTTGCTTGTTGGCTGCCTCACCATCCATCTCAACCGGTGGCGACACCGGTGTACACGTGTGTTGGTGTGTGTTGTGTGCTGGGTGTGCGCGAGTGCGTCCTTCTGTGCATGCCGCCGCGCAGTGGTGAATTGTGCGTGAGTGCGTCCTTCACGCGGAAGAAGTGTGTCCTCAATGCACTCTCAATTTACTAGCATGCGGGGTGCTACCCCAAGTGGTTTCAACTTAGTTTACTTCACCGCGTGTCAGATGGGCCTCTAGTTTAATTATTTTCACCCACTACCACATGAGCCAGCACATGAAGAGAGAGAAAGAGTTTCTCCCCGTTCGATAATGTAGTTCCAACATTTTTTTTAAAGTCAAACTTTTGAAATTTTGACCAAGTTTATAAAGAAATTACTTATATCTACAATACCAAAGATAAATGATAGTATGAATTAAGTACATGTTGTGATGAATCTAATGATCGTTCCAGATGTAAATGTTTTTCTCCACATATACCTGGTCAAACTTTTCTGAGGTTTGACTTTTCAAAAAATCCATATGCTTATGGACGTGAGAGTGAAAGAGAGAGAAAGAGAGAGAGTGAAATGGAAAGAGTGAGTGAAAAAGTGTGTGTGCGTGTGTGAAAGAGACATGGACAACACACGATAAAAGTAGAGAAAAAGTGTGTGTGTCTTATGCAAACATATCACACATGCATCTTTGACAATGGAAGCAAGGTGAGGAGATAGTGTGTGGTTGTTTGCAGCCGAGAGAGCAAGACCCCTAGCACGTGGCCAAGAGGGGTCTGACAAACAAGGGAGATAGGTCGAGAGAGACGTACGGAGAAAATGCAGACATGGGGCGGAGAGAGTGTATGTTTATCATAGAGAGATCCCCTGGAGATCGTGATGGGCTTACATGGGTGGGAGATCGAGTGACAAGGTGTGTGCGCGATAGAAGATACCCCGAGAGATATCGAGATAGACGTATGGATGGAAGGAGACAATACGTGTGCTCCTGATGGCTAGTGAGAGATAATCATACTTAGGGGGGAGTGCTTGCGCCTATGATGGAGTGAGGGATTATGGTACTTAGGGGGGTGCGTGTCACATAGAGAGAGAACAAGGGCGGAGAGTGTTGGATGGGTCTATATGTATAGCGCGAGCGAGACATGTGTATGTGTGAACCAGGGAGATATAAAGTTTGAGAGAGATTGAGGAGCCCCGATAAGGCTGAGTGGTGCGTCAGATAGCTGAGAGGGGGGAAGAGATATTCCATCCGCTCGATAATGCAATGCATGTAATTTTTTTAGAAGTCAAACTTTGGAAACTTTGAACAAGTTTACGCAAATGTTATTTATATCTACAATACCATAGATGCATCATATGAAACTACATCTCATGGTGAATCTAATGGTATATGTTTGCCGTTCTAGATGTAATTGTTTTTCTCCACGTACATGGTCAAACTTTGTGATGTTTGACTTTTCAATAAATCTATATGCTATGGACCGAGGAGAGTGCCTAAGTCGAGAGACATCAAGTGTGTGTGAAGGAGAATGAGTAAGAGTGCAAAAAGAGTATGTGTTTGAAAGATAAAGTGACAACAAACGATAAATTAGAGAGAGTGTGTGTTTTTTCGTTTCTTATGCGAACATCTCACGCATGCATCTCCGAGAAAGAAAAGCGAGGCGAGAGATACACGAAAGATAGCTAGTGTGTGATTGTTTGCAACGGAGAGAGACAGCCCTATAGTACATGTCCAATAGAGGTCTGGCCAACAAGGAACAAAGGTCGAGAGGGACACATGGAGAACATGGACGCATGGGGAGGGAGAGAGGGTGTGTTTGTGATAGAGAGATCCTCTCGAGATCGTGAGGGGACTATATGGATGGGAGATCGAGGGGGGTGCGTGCGTGATAGAAAGATGCCCCGTGAGAAATCAAGATAGACCATGCACATGTTTGTGATGGAGACTAAGATTAGCTAGTCATATACATATAGGCGGGACTGCGTGTGCCTACAATTGAGTGAGAAACCATCATACTTGGCTAGCTAGGCATGAGATTGTGTGTGTGTACGTGTGAGATGGAGAGAGAACGAGGGAGAGAGATAGAGTTTTAGATGGGCCTATTGAGTGCGAGTGAGATATGCATGTGTATGTGTGACCCAGGTAGATGGAGAGTTTGAGAGAGAGGGGAGAAGAGCTCCAAGATGACAGAGTGGTGCGTGAGAGTGTTACGGGCAACGAGCCAAGTAATTTGTGTGCGTACGATGAGTGCACCCAAGATATCTAGCTTGGACTACAGTATCATACATAGTGTGCGAGAGAGACCTATAGATGGAGTATATATGCATGCGAACTAGAAAGACCCCCCCCCCACACACACACACACACAAACGAAGAGAGAGAGAGGTGGAGAGAAAGGGAGAGGGAGCAACAAGGTTTGTGTGTCGGATGCGTGCGACAGAATTGAAGATTATCGGAGAGAGAGAGAGAGAGAGAGGGGGGGAGAGAGAGAGCAGGAGTCCGGGAGAGGGGGAGGTCTCATTTTATGCATGAAAGACTGACATAAACCATGTTTCAATATAAACTTGCATTCAAATATATAAACTGGAGAACATGTTGTCTGCAATCCACACATGAACGGATATATGTGTATATCAAACAAGTTCATTAATTTGACTTTCAACATGTTCATGGAGTACTATAATACTGTACAACATGCTACTCGATTGAGGTGTTCAATTTTGGATTTAGTTCACTATTTTGACCTGGTGAACGAGCTATTTCATTGAATCGAGATATTTCATTTTGGGTTTGATTCCCTTTTTTCAGTGGGTCAACTATTTGTCATATAATAAAACGCTAGCAACGAGCATGTAAAAACACATTACTCCCGAGCATCATCTCTCCATCTAAACAAGAAGTGGCAAGATAATATTTCAAAATTTGATTCGGATCGACTTGGTAAGGTAGACATGGATGCTCGTTCTCCCAAAATTTGAACGAACCGATAAACATCCTCTTCTCGGTGGAATTCGCCCGAGCAAATAAATGGGAGACACGAAATTACCGTCCTATGCGGGACACGCATCAATTGGCCCGTTGTACATCGAGGGTAGGTTCGTAACTACACCCAAGCGCGCCTTCTCCTCGGTCGAAATGACATGTGCCGAATAATTCATAAACCATGGTCAGCAAAACACGCTCTCCTCGCCCAAAATAGCTCGCGCCCAGTATTTCAAAACACGCTCTCCTCGCCCGAAATCACTCGCGCCCACTATATTTCAAAACATTCCCTCCTCACCCAAAATCGCTCCCGCCCACTATTTGGGGAGAAGCAAAGTTACTCTACTATCCCCGACCCTCAGTATACAGACCCAAGCCGAGAAGCCTAAAGGCAGGGGTAGAACTGTAACTCCCCCTCACATTTCAGACAAATGCGTCCGTAATACATGGTTCCTTTCCCCTCCCATTTCCCCCCATTCATAATTCATGGGCGCCAAATCACCTTCTCCCCAGAAGCTCCCTTCTCCTGAGCCGTGAAACCTCAGCCCCTTCTCCCTGGCGCCCCCCACCGCACCAATTTCACAGCCGCCCTCCTCCCTAATGCTGGAGACGTGGTCCATTTTCCATCATGCACTGGGCCGTGTGCCTCTTACTCCATGCTGCTGGAGCTGCCTCGACGACGGCCGCGTGAACCGTACCGGGGCCGATTCACCCACGCCGTTGTTCATGGCGCCAGAGTGGCTCCAACTCGGATCCATCCAGAGTCCTGGCACTGCTTACCCGTAGCCGTAGACCGTCACGACATTGTTGTTTCCCTGCCGCCGGTCGCCACCGCAACCGCGCCAGCCTCATTGACTCGGCAGATGGACCTACCTACTTCACCATGCCACCAGATAGGTCGCATTCTCATATCAAATCACTTTATTTAGGTGTCAGTTGTCTGAATTTTTATTCTGGGCCAATCGATTCCCAATGGGAAGCAGCACCCCTCGAGTCGGCGGAGCTCCTAGGCTGTCAGTTGGCTGGTGTCTAACATAAGGGTGCGGGGCCACAAGTTCGCTGCGGAAGCAGCGCTTAGATGGCTATCTTAGAGTTGCATGGGTTGAAGGTACTACCGCCGCCGAATCTGGATGACGGGGAGTCTTTGTGGATTGGCCCGGGGGCGGCGCAACCACGGCAGTGCAGTGGGGTGGGGAGCGGGGTTTTGGCCGGGGCCACAGACGATGGAGGTAGGCTGCTCTGCCGTTGGTCGCTCGCTCTTCGGCGAAGATTCCCAACAGTGTCAGCCGGAAGGCACAAGACGGCCATCAAGCCATCCCGCGTAGATCAGACAGTACCAAAACAAAATAAAATCATGTGACCCCAATTTAGTCTTCAGTCAACAGACATGTGACCACTCTCGTACCTTGCTGTTGATCTCTTAGTGTATTTCTAAGAGATGTTTCGTTCTTAACATTATGCGTTATCTGCATCTTCAGCCACACCGTCTTCTGACTCGCCGCAACTACTCCAACAAGGGAAGCATACACTAGAAGGGGGTTATAGTCCCCACTCAACATTTCCCTGCATCGAGTGTGCGTGCCTGACATAGACAGCAACGACAACTACAGGGCCATCGACAAGTCAGCACATCATGCTCACTCCTATGGATGGTGGCTAGATAGGTTGTACCCTCATATTACTTGTGTGCAACATTTATGGCTTTGTTATTCATCTAAGCATGGAAAATAGATTATCACATTTCACTGTATATTCATGCTGATCTCTTACGGGTCTTGTTCAGGAGTTAACATTGTTCCATAGTTCAGCTAAGATACTTGTTCTTTAGGTAACGATGTTCCATAGTTATCATCCATCAACCAATGCTATCCCACAGGCTGGTGATTATAGTATTATACCACTTCTAGTATTACCTATGTTGTTCTTTAATACTTTTGTGTGCCATCTAGTTAATCTGGAGTACAAACGATACATATTCTGTAGCTTCCATCTGTGTTCTCCCTTTAGTTTTTGAGACATGTAGCTGCTAGTTAACCCCAGTCGTTCTATTTATGTCGTCTCCTACAGGCACTCATTACATAAATCTAACTACTAGTTGTCTTCCATGCATGTCAGATATAATTGCACACACTAATATATCCACAAGAACCTCACGGAGCAATGTAAAGGCCAATAAACTTGATGTCAATGATACCCAATATGATGGGACATGTAAAGGCAGTTCTTCAGAAGACTTGCAAAAAGATGATGAATTCTCTTCACCCCACAAGGTCCTTGCTCTAACTTGGCCTGTGATATGGGTAAAACATGCATATAATGTCCTGGAGTGTATCTACTCTATTCCAATGCCATGTGCTTAGCATGCTGATCATGCATGTAAATATGTGATGCCTTCCTGTTTTCCAGTACCTATTCCGTTCATGATAACATGTTTTCAAATTCAAGTACTGTCATTCTACTCTATCACAATGCCATCTGCTTAATTTGGACATCATGCTTCTGAATATCTTATGCATTGTTATTCATCAGTATGTACTTCATCTGTCTACCATACCATGTTTTTTTACATTGAAGTGTTGTTCTAGTGCTCTATTGCAATGCCATCTTAGTTTCCCAATCATACACGTGTATGTTGCCTTAGTTTTTTCTGTACGTATTCCGCTAGCATACAGTTTTACATTCAACTAGTGTTATTTTATTGTGTTGTCCTGTCGTATCCCTAGCTCTTACACCATACTCCCTCCGTCCGGATTACATGTTGCCGAAATGGATAAAGAAGGATGTATCTAGAACTGAATACATATCAATATGTCATGCCTTTCTATTCTTTAGTACCAATTCCATCTCTCTGTAGCATGTTTTATAATTGAAGCACCATTCTTCTATACAAGGCATGCAAGGGGAAGACGACTATGTTAGAATCTGAAGGGTTACAAACAATCTTTTTGCAAAAGATCCAAACGCCAGGAGATAATAAACCAACTCCAGTTTCTATAGATACTGCTCCAGCACAGAGAAACCCAACAAGTACTAGTCCGCTGTCCAGCAAAAATATGTCAACTCCATTCTAAGAAGCGTGTGCGTATCATTGCATCATGAAATTATATAGCATGCTGATCATATTTTGTTTCTTACCCATCTCTCTTTTAGAAAATAAGCTTAACAGATAGAAGAATTTCTGCACTGGTATCGTCTATGAGGAAAGATTCTTGGAGGAATTATCTATGCTCCAATACAGATGTAAGTACCTGTTGTATATCACTATATTTTTACATCAGCATGTATTTTGTTAATCAGCGTGAATCCAACCTTTATCTGATCTAAATTTAGTTGTAGCAAAATGCATGATTAAAGGCCACAATGTTGATTTTTGTAAGGAAAACTGCCTGGTAGTTTTGCATCCTGAGCTGCATGAGTGTACTATCTCATAATAGTGGGTTTGAATACTTTGGTTCTGCACTGGGTTGTCAGTGTTTTTTTACTGCGTTATCATGTCGTATCCCTAACTCTTACATCATACTCCCTCCGTCAGGATTACATGTCGTAGAAATGGATAAAACTGGATGTATCTAGAACTGAAATATGCCTAGACCCATACATTTATTTCCGGATGGAGGGAATACATGTCAATATGTCATGCCTTTCTATTCTTCAGTACCTATTCCATCTCTCCTGTAGCATGTTTTATAATTGAAGCATCATTCTTCTATATAAGGCATGCAAGGGGAAGACGACTATGTTAGAATCTGAAGGGTTACAAACCAGGTCTTTGCAAAACATCCAAATGCCAGGAGATAATAAACCAACTCCATTTTTCATAGATACTTCTCTAGCACAGAGAAACCCAACTCCCATTGATAATAAGCATATTCCAATGGCCAAACTAGTCCGCTCTAGTCCAGCAAAAGAATGTCAACTCCATTCTAAGAAGCGTGTGTGTATCCTCGCATCATGAAACTTTATAGCATTCTGATCATATTTTCTACATGTTTCTTACCCATCTCTCTTTTAGAAAATAAGGTTAAATGATAGAAGACTTCATTCATTGGGATTGTATTCGAGGAAAATATCTTGCGGGGATTCTTTGTTCTCCAATGATGATGTAAGTACGTGTTGTATATCACTATATTTTTACATCAGCATGTGTTTTGTTAATCAACGTGAATCCAACCGTTATCTGGTCTAAAATTAGTTGTAGCAAAATGTTAAAGGCGCCAATGTTGATTTTTGTAAAGAAAATTGCCTGGTAGTTTTGCATACTGAGCTGCATGAGTCCACTATCTCATATCATGCACATTATTGAATTGTAGTGCTGCTCAGGTTGCCCGTTCGTTCATTGTGTCAATGTTGCTTTCGTATTATCTTACCTGGCTGATGATAGCTATGCCATATTGTGTTATTTTGGTGTAGGCTAGTTGCCCAAACGTTGGTTGTGTCAATGTTGCTTTCCTATTATCTGACTTGGCCAATGATAGCAATGCTAGTGTGTTAATTTGGTGCGGGCTGCTGAAGATAAGAAGACAAACTCTGAAAACAGCAAGGCAACCCCATTGTTTCTTTCCAATAAATCTAGGCCAGGTAATATGGCAATAACTCATGATTAATTTGTTTGGTTCCCCTCCTAATTTATGTTATGATGCAGTGGTCGAGTCACTCTCCACTATCAATAATACAAGCCTGCCAAATCGTCATCTGAATCTGTTAATGGCTGAAGCAATGATGGCTGAAGCAATGGAAAAAATGTATGTTTGTGAACCAATTAATGGCTGAAGCAATGATGGAAATGGTGGACGAATCAGAGGTGCAGAGTCGTGCGACACAACAACTGATCAATGTTTTTAGAGATAGTGTAGCAAAGCAGCAAGAACTTGCCCACATGCTTATGTGTGTCATCCGTGCTGAGGTTGCAGATTGTGACGTTGTAGATCATTAGGTTATGTTCATTTATTTGCACTAGCATCATCCTTGATTGCCGAGTGGATGTAATTTCCTGTAATATATGTTGGATGTGCAACGTTTTTCCCTGTATGCCAAACCTTTGCTTGATCGGTTTTGGTCCTGTGCATAATTGCTTGTCGTAATGGGCTCAAATTATCTAATTTGTCCTAAAGACATGTACGAACTTTAGTGGGCCCATTAAGTTATTGGGCCATTACCAGGCCGATTTTTTTGAGACAAACCAAGCCGAAATTTAATGGTCGGCCCTCTTACCTCCCGGGTCGTTAACAGGTCAACATCGAAGCGGGCAACAGCTAGGCCCATTTGATTTCACGAGCCGTTAACAGGCCATTACTAAGTTCGTCCTACATATGGCCCAACCATACTGTCGGCCTTTAGCAGGCCGAAAGAGATAGCGGGCTTGTACTGGACCATGAAGAGCATGGGCCACTAAGAGGCCGAAAGTTAGGCGTATTGTAAATGGCCCAACTGTGTTGTGGGCCTTTAGCAGGCCGAAAGAGACACTGGGCTAGTTTTGGACCATGAAAGGCATGGGCCATTAAAAAGGCCAAAACTCAGGTCCGACTACAAATGGCCCAACTCATTTATGGTCCGTTAACAGGTTGAAAGGCACATAGGGTCGGGAATTGGCCCAACACTTAAATGGGTCGCTAAAAGGCCAAAACTCAAGTCCGACTACAAATGGCCCAACTGATTTATGGGCCGTCAACAGGCTGAAAGACACCCGGGCCGGAAATTGGCCCAACACTTAAATGGGTCACTAAAAGGCCGAAACTCAGGTCCGACTACAAATGGCCCAAATGATTTATGGGCCATCAACAGGCTAAAAGACACCCCGGGCCGGAAATTAGCCCAACATTTAAATCATTCGCTAAAAGGCCGAAAGATGTACATCCTGAAAATTGGCCCATCCATTGAATGGGCCGTTAATAGGCCGAAATCTCATCGGGCCGATATTGAGCCCAAATATATAGCGGGCTCTTAACAGGATCGAACTGACGATGGGATGCAATGGTATCAAATCTTTAACGGGCCGTTGACGGGCCGAGTTGGCACATCTTGTATGGGCCGTGGGCTTAAATGGACATACAATTTGGTATATACAATTTCTTCTACATGGAGGCATTACTGCGGTAGCAGGTAATGGAATTCTCCTTTGGGATCTATGACCTAGTCGAGCAAAAATCCTGCTATTTCTTCTTGAATTGCTCGTACGCGATCCGTTGGTAGGAGCTGTTCCCGCACCTCCTTGAACCTTAAAGAAGGAGATCAATATGCATGTATCAGTTGTGTGTGTATTTATTAGATATCGATAATGATGTAAAAAGTGTGAATAGTGTTATGGCAAACGTACCCATAGTTGTCTATCATATCTGCTCCTTTCAGACGCCATCATGTGACTGTTCTCGCAAACATAGTATGCATATAAATCATTCCCCGGCAACTGCTTCATGAACTTTACGAGAATAGAATTCAATCAGATAATAATTAATCAAGCATCATAACTAATGGTATTGAAACTAGAATTAAAGAGATGGTAGCTAGCTAGTACTACTTAATTAATTATACCTTGGGTCAATATTTGATGAACTTTTACCAAGCTCTGCCCGCCGGCAAAGAAAATGAATAAAGGAGTTATTAATTAGTTGATATCAGGAAATGAGGAACTAAAGATACCGACATATAGTTCGATAATGATTGAAATTACTTGTTGACTATCCCCTTCACGATTTCGTACTGAGCAACTGGTTTAAATAGCAAGTCCAGTACTTCAATTGTTACATCTTAAACTCGAATGATTCACAAGATCCAGTGGAAACTGCATGTGCACGCATTTGCATGTATAAATTAAGCGGGAATGTGAATAACACTCATCAATTACACTAAACCCTATAAACTTATTAATTAATATCTAGATAGTAAGCAAAAATAGAATTTGTAGTACAAGATAGTGTGAATAACCCAAAGTTGTAAGGAATTAGTATATCTAGATTGGTATTTAGGCGCTTCAAGAACTCTAGCAAGCTTTTCTTTGTTTCTTCTCGAAAGAATTCCTGTGACCATGTCTTTTGATTAACGGTATTTGGGTCAATGAACCCAATGCCATAGCATCCAGCTTTTTTCATTTCATAGATCTTTATTCTGCATAATACCACAGAAAAGAATATAGTGTGGATAATTACAGGTAATGATCAACGAGCAGTACAACTAGCTTGAGATTTAAATTACAGAAAGAAATCACTTACAAACAATAGCAACTGACGATTGATTTGTCGAGTGCGTCTTGATTGATTAACTGAAATGGTTATGTAGACTCAACATACAGAGCATTCTCATGGTAGTAATGCTCTGCCTTGACTTCCACCATGAGGGACTCTCAATTGGTAGTCTTGGCAATTTTCATGTACCATTCATGCAATTCATGCATTCTTGTTGAGAGCTTCTTGACCTCCTCAGGCTTGACCAAAGGTTCACCGCGGGCATATTTTCGTTTTAGTTCCTGCTCTATAAAATTTTCCATGGGCTCGAGCTCTAGGAGTTGTTCTACAGTGCATACGATCTCTGCAGTATGCATTCTATGATCATTGGTTATTACCAGATGATCGGCTGCGCCGGTACTCATGTGGGTTGGTACAATGAGCGGGGGGGTCGATTGCACCGCCTGTTCTCCCAGCTGGGGAACAGTTTTCTCGCTTTTCTGGCAGCTGGTTGGCTGGAGCTCAAGCTCGACTCCTTCTTTTGTTGTGCTTGATATGCCTTCCTGATTTGGCGCTCATAGTCTGAGTCAATAGGCTTGGGAGCTGGTGCTTGAGCCATATGAATAAAGTGGTCCATGGCATGCTCAGGCACTTTCTCCTTTGGCGGCGGGGGCGACTTCGGTCCAAAATGGGCGTCCAATTGTATCCTACATTCGGCTTTGTTTTCCTCTTCGGTCATGTCGTAAGGCCTCTTTGGAAGAGGCGCGAGGCTTGGACTAAATTGGAATCTATTGCCTCCTGTACTTGCACCACTAGCCGCCATAGCTGCAGCGGCTCTCTTCCTCTATTGCTTAGGCGGTGGATCCCGCTGAAGCGGCGGAGATGGCTTACGCGGTGCCTGACTTGGAGGAGGAGGACTGGGCTGATGCGGTGCCGGACTTGCAGGAGGAGGAGTGGGCTCATGCGGTGCCGGACATGGAGGAGGAGGAGTGGCCTCATACGTTGGCAGACTTGGAGGAGCAGGAGCCTGCAGAGGCGGTGGCTGACTTGGAGGAGCTGGAGTCGACTGCTGACGCGGTGGCGGACTTGTAGGAGGAGCCGGTTGATGCAGTGTCGGTGGCCTTGGAAAGACGATGCAACCCTTTATCCATAGAATGATACGATGTAATGCCTCTCCCAGTGTGCGCTCGTCGTCACCTCCAGGAATGTCAAGTTGTAGCCCCCAATATTCTGCCACCACTTCATCAACTGCGACACGAGCATAGGCAGCTAGAATCGGATTGCAATGGAAGGTTGCTTCAGGGGGATTTGTATAAGCAACATCGTCCGCCACCTTGATGGATATGTTCTTCATTTTGAAGTGTAGCTCACAATTAGTGTTATCAATGATGTCATCCATAGGGTATCTATCCAGCAGTAGTGCATCATCGCCCGGTGCTGAACCCACGCTGCTTCTCGGCATGGATGGGATGGTGGTATTCAATGCTGGATCTGCTAGCTCCTACCGCTGCAGAGACCCCCTTCCTTAGCTGATTTCGTCGATCTCCTGCCACTGCCGTTGGAATTGGAGTGCCAACTCTGCTTGCGCTGATTCTAGGCCTTTAAGGCATTTTGCTTCCTGCTTCCTCTGCTCCTCCTCCAACTTCCTCTTCTTCTCCTCCTCCATATTCTTTCTCGCATGGCTTCTGTAGTCGTCGTTCTAGTCCGCAAACCCCTCATACCATGGAACAATGCCTTTGCCTCGTGTTCTTCCCGGGTGTTCAGGATTTCCTAGGGCGCGCATAAGCTCGTTGTTCTCTCTGTTGGGCGTGAACACCCCCGTTCGAGCCTCTTCTATTGCAATAAGTATTTTGAGGTAGGCTTCTTTAAGACTTTCCTTCTTCAAAACCTAGCATGTCTTTGGGTCCAACGCCCCCCCACCATGCGCACAGAACCAAGTCCTGCAATTGGATGGCAGCTCAATGTAACCAGACTGACCCCTGCATCCACCATCTCTTGCTTAGCTTTATCCCACTTAGGTCGGGCCACCGCATAGCCACCTGGCCCCATCTTATGGTAATGCTCCTTTTTCACGGCATTGATCGTGTTTATTCTCGACTGTTCCTTAGCTAATTCCAATTCCTTGAATTTCACGAAAGCTGGCTAGTGATCTCTTTGCTTCTCCAGTGTTCCCGTGAATTCTGGAGTCTCTTTCCTCCTTCGACGTACTTGGCCCATATAGTTTTCTTGTGGTTCTTGAATGCAACCGCCATCTTCCTAAGAGCAGCGTCCTTGACTTTCTGCACATCTGCATCTGTGAAATGATCTGTGGTGGGGAACGTAGTAATTCAAAAAAATTCCTACGATCATGCAAGATCTATCTAGGAGATGCATAGCAACGAGACGGGAGAGTGTGTCCACGTACCCTTGTAGACCTAAAGCGGAAGCGTTTAGTAACACGGTTGATATAGTCGAACGTCTTCACGATCCAACCGATCCAAGTACCAAACATACGGCACCTCCGTGTTCAGCACACGTTCAACACGATAACGTCCCTCGTGCTCCTGATCCAGTTGAGGACGAGGGAGAGTTCCGTCATCACGACGGCATGGTGATGGTGATGATGAAGTTACCGACGCAGGGCTTCGCCTAAGCACTATGACGATATGACCGAGGTGCTAAACTATGGAGGAGGGCACCACACACGGCTAAGAGATTGTCTATTGTGCTTTGGGGTGCCCCCCTGCCCCCACATATAAAGGAGGGAGGGAGGAGGCTGGCGGCCAGGAGGGGCGCGCACCATAGGCGGAGTCCAACTAGGATTCCCAATCCTAGTTGGAGTCCCCTTCCTTTCCACAAAGGGGAGAGAGGGAAGGAGTAGGAGAGGGAGAAGGAAAGAGGGGGCGCCGCCCCCTCCCTAGTCCAATTCGGACTTTCTATGGGGGGGAGGCGCACGGCCTCCCTTGCGGCCCTCCTCTCCTTTCTAGTAAAGCCCATGAAGGCCCGCTACTTCACCCGGGGGGTACTGGTAACCTCCCAGTACTCCGAAAAATGTCTGAACCCTTCCGAAACATTTTCAGTGACCGAACATAGCCTTCCAATATATCAATTTTTATGTCTCGACCATTTCGAGACTCCTCGTCATGTCCGTGATCTCATCCGGGACTCCAACAAACTTCGGTCATCAAATCACATAACTCATAATACAAATCGTCATCGAACGTTAAACATGCAGACCCTATGGGTTCGAGAACTATGTAGACATGATCGAGACACATCTCCGATCAATAACCAATAGCGGAACCTGGATGCTCATATTGGCTCCTACATATTCTACGAAGATCTTTATCGGTCAAACCGCACAACAACATACGTTGTTCCCTTTGTCCTCGGTATGTTACTTGCCTGAGATTCGATCATCAGTATCATCATACCTAGTTCAATCTCGTTACCGGAAAGTCTATTTACTCGTTTCGTAATGCTTCATTCCATAACTAACTCATTAGTCACATTGCTTGCAAGGCTTATAGTGATGAGCATTACCGAGAAGGCCCAGAGACACCTCTCCGAAACACGGAGTGACAAATCCTAATCTTGATCTATGCCAACCCAATAAACACCTTCGGAGACACCTGTAGAGCATCTTTATAATCACCCAGTTACATTGTGATGTTTGATAGCACACAAGGTGTTCCTCCGGTATTTGGGAGTTGCATAATCTCATAGCCTGAGGAACATGTATAAGTCATGAAGAAAGCAGTAGCAATGAAACTGTAACGATCATAATGCTAAGCTAACGAATGGGTCTTGTCCATCACATCATTATCCTAATGATGTGATCCCATTCATCAAATGACAACACATGTCTATGGTTAGGAAACATAACCATCTTTGATTAACGAACTAGTCAAGTAGAGGCATACTAGGGACACTATGTATTGTCTATGTACTCGCACATGTACTAAGTTTCCGGTTAATACAATTCTAGCATGAATAATAAACATTCATCATGATATAAGGAAATATAAATAACAACTTTATTATTGCCTCTAGGGCATATTTTCTTCAGTCTCCCACTTGAACTAGAGTCAATAATCTAGATTACAAAGTAATGATTCTAACACCCATGGAGTCTTGGTGCTGATCATGTTTTGCTCTGGAAGAGGCTTAGTCAACGGGTCTGCAACATTCAGATCCGTATGTATCTTGCAAATCTCTATGTCTCCCTCCGTGACTTGATGCCGGGTGGAATTGAAGCGTCTCTTGATGTGTTTGGTTCTCTTGTGAAATCTGGATTCCTTTGCCAAGGCAATTGCACCAGTATTATCACAAAAGATTTTCATTGGACCCGATGCACTAGGTATATCGGATATGAACTCCTTCTTCCAGACTCCTTAGATCCCGCCACAAGACTCTGCTTGGAACTGCACCAACTGACAGCTCCACCATTCAATATAAATATGTATTCGGATTGCGACTTAGAGTCATCCAGATCAGTGTCAAAGCTTGCGTCAACGTAACCATTTACGACGAGCTCTTTGTCACCTCCATAAATGAGAAACATATACGTAGTCCTTTTCAGGTATTTCAGGATGTTCTTAACCGATGTCCAGTGCTCCACTCCCGGATTACTTTGGTACCTCCCTGCTATACTTATAGCAAGGCACACATCAAGTCTGGTACACAGCATTGCATACATGATAGAACCTATGGCTGAAGCATAGGGAATGACTTTCATTTTCTCTCTATCTTCTAGAGTGGTCTCGCATTGAGTCTGACTCAACTTCACACATTTTACCACAGGCAAGAACTCTTTCTTTCACAGATCCATTTTGAACTTCTTCAAAAACTTTATGTAACATCCCAAAATTCTAAATTTTGGAATGTTATATTAAATAAATAGTTTTGATTGTTTGTTTGAGTGTGGTGTGGTTGTTTGTGTGAAATTGACTGACATTTGAAACTTTTTGAAAGTTAAATGAGAGAAAATAAAATGACTTTCCCAAAACTTTCATTTTGCTTTCATGATCTCCGTGAATTCAAATTCATTTCATCACACAACCCTAGAGTGAAGATAACATGACTTTTTCTAATTAAAAAAATGGGGGGTTTGAAAAGATTTGAATTTCATTTGAAAATATTTCAAATTCAGAAACTTTATGCAACTCAATGATTTTCATGAGAGAAGATAAAATGACTTCTTCAAATAGTACGAAATATGAGTTGGAAGTTTAAAAGAATCAAATTTAAAGTCCCTTTGAAATTATTTTCAATTTGGAGTTATTTGGGTTTTATTCAAATTATTTTTCCCCAAAAATAAAATATATGGAAAATAGTGTAAAATGATTCCCTACATTAGAAAATTGGAGAAAATAAATTTGAAATCATTTTGGTATTTTTAAAATGATTTTTTTGTTTTATTGCACCAGTAGCACTGTTTAGTTTATTTGATTTTTTGTAGATCTTAGTTGACTCTGACAAATAGTTCATGTTTTAGGAAATATTTTTTTTCGAAAATTTTGATATATAATATGCCTGTATAAAATTTTATGTTATTTTCTTTATTCAGTTTTCTTTTTCTGTTTTTACTTAAAAAATGCGTGTACGTCGTAACTATATGTCGCCCACATGCGCAGCATAGTGGCAGCGGTGCCCCTTTTTTCTGTCCTACATGGGCCAGGTCCACCCAGCAATTTCCTTCTCAGTTTTTTTTATCTTTTTGTTTTTCCTTTGGCCCAAAAAAAACTGCAGCGTGCGCACGGCCGGCCCGTGGTAGTTTTTAGCCCATGCGATTCCCTTCGTTTTATTTGTTCGTCTACGTTTGCTTACACATTGCCTAGCCTTTGATTCCAAAACCTCTTTTCCACCAATAAATATAGATCCATAGAGCCTTCAAAAATTATCTGATTTAGGTTAAATCAATATTTTAGTTTGACTAGATTCACTAAAAAAAATTATCCTCTCCGGCGGGAATTCTGGAAGTCGTCTTCTCCCTCTGAAATCATGTTTTATTTATCTTATAAATGTATCTTTCTTCGTATTTTCTTTATACTTCCATAGCTTATTATTTTCAAACTAGTGTACGATAGAATAATTAGATTTATAAATTAGTCCCTGTATTTACATTTTAAGACTAGAATTATTTTAGCCATAGCCCTTTTCTTTTGTAAAACAGCTTGGCCCTGATTTTTTCAAATAGTCATAACATTTTACTCGTTCATCCAAATTAGACAAAACCAACGCCAACATTTTCGTGTTGATTCCATCTATCTAGTGAATCTATCAAATAAACACTTTTTGCAACTTTCAAATTTCGAAATTTGTTCAGATTCACACTCAACCTTCTTTTAATCATATCTTTTTATCCGTACCTCCGTTTTCGATGAAACCAGCGCCTAAATCTTCGTAACGATCCCCTCTGTCCAGTAAACCAACTTGAACATGTTTTTGACAATTTAAAATTGGAGTTTAGTTCAGATTAGTATTCGATCTTGTTTCGTCTGTTTCTTGAGTTTCATAACTCCGGTCGAGTTGATTTTTTTGTAAATCATAGCTAATCATATGTACCTACTGTTAAGATCTAATCCACATAAATATAATGCAGTTAAAATTTGTTTTCTGTTTAGATTCATCATTTGCTTGTTTCCGAGTTTTATTTGGACATTTCCTTGATTTTTCTTTGTATCTTTTGCTTGAGTGCTTATGTATGTAATTGCTTGCTCACGATAGATTGAACGGAGTGTGACGAGTAGAACTATCAGGAATTATGAGTGTGAATGATCTTCATCAACAGTACAAGGCAAGTTCACACTTTGGTCATATTTTTTGTACCCAGTTTTTATGCATTAGTATTTCCCCTCAAAGATTTGCATGAGTAGGATTGGGAATTGGGGCATTGCTATGTAGTGATGAGGTAGAAACCTATTACCTTTGATTCAACCCGGGAATTTACGTGATGCTCTTATTGCTTAGCCATGCTTGTAGATGTGAATTGGTATGTGAGAATCATGCAAGTTGTGAGAGATAATAACTAAGGGAAACTTAAGGTGGCTACTTTAACACACATCTGGGTGGAATAATTGGAGTACCATGGGGATATACCAGTGGCTTGCCTGAGCACCTCGGGAATCCAGGGTTGTTCTAGGAGATCCCGGGGTACCCGTGTGATCATCCTATGGAATGCCACCCAGGCTCAAAGGGATCATATGATATTTTATGCCTAGAAACTTCCGTGTGCAACCACAAGCCATTATGGGATCTGGCATAGCTGAGTAAGTTGTGTGAGCTCTTGAAGAGGTGGACTAGCAGATGTAGGGGGATTGTAGGTGTACCGCTCCACCCGGAGTAGAGAGTAAATGCTTCAGAAAGACTGTGTCTCGGTCATCCCATTCTCAAACACCAGGCAGTGCGAGTAATTCAAGGGAGGAGATCGAGTCTTGTGGGGAAAAGTGTGCAAACCTCTGCAGAGTGTATAAACTAATCATGGTTAGTCGTTTCCCCGGATATGGACAATTTTGAGTATCTAGAAGTGGATATTATTGTTGATCTCGTCACTCTTTATTTAATGTATTGGGTTTAATGACTAATTATGGGATTGAATTGGGGGAACCTTCTCAATATTGGTACAACTAGGGAGTAGTAAATAAAGTTTATTCCTTTGTTGTAGGAAAAAATTAGCTTTATGCAAAAATTAAACTTAGAGCCTCCGCCAACCAAATATGCATGCAGTGATAGCTATTATTCATCATGTGATTGGTGTTACGTTAGGGTTACGATGTCTACACTCAACTTTGTCATTGGTGTTGATGGGAACTCCACAACTTTGTTGTTACTTCCGCTATATGGATTGAGGTAATAGTATTTACGTTACTTTTACATGTGATTTACCTCTGTTATAAATCCTCGAGTAATGTGTGTGTCAGCGTACCGATCCAGGGATGACACTTAAGCACAGAGACTTCGACCATTCGGGTCGGGTCGCTACAAGATGGTATCAGAGCACATGTTGACTATAGGATGTCCCCTAGAAACTGGCAAGCGCATAGGAAAGATTTTCTCTAAAACTTTACTTTCAAAAGATCTTTTAGCTCTCTTCTTTTCTAAGCTTTATCAAATATTACCTTTTAGTTAGACTATACCCATCTCCCCTTTTGACCACGCGAAGGTTCAACTGATGAGACCACTTCGAGAAGGACAAGATAACAGACAATGGAGACCACTTCATAATAAAGAGGATTTTACCATGCATTAGAGTAATTGAAACTACAACGGTTGAAGACTCTGATGACTCAGAGAATTGAAGGCTCTGAAGAATTCCCAGAGTGAAGTGACTTGGAAGGCTCTGATAGGATCCATTTAAGAATTTTTATCTGAAGAACCCCTGGCTTCCATATTATAGAGGAAGAGCTTCACCTTGAACCAAAGACAATGCTATGAAGATTTTCCCTATGGTCCAGCCCTTATGGATTTTGTCGGACTATTGAAGTTGCCGATACCTGCGATGAAGGTGTGTTAGAGAATGACCGGAACATGTAGCGGCAAGACTCAAGTTTTTGGTCATCAAGAAAACCCCAAGACAAGAGATATCAACTACGGAATGATAGCTCATAGCAGAGACATGAGCATAAGTTACAACTATCTGTGATGATATTGCCCGCTTGTGCTATCATCACCATGCTGAGTTAAGCATGCATTTCTTCGGAAGGATTGGATAGCAATAGGCTAACGGAGCACCTATCACCATACGGATGAGCAAAAGATCAAGTTTCCACCGCAGCTGGTGTATCACCCGGAACTGGAGTATTATCTCAAGAATTTTTGGATGGAACTTCTGGAAGCCTTATTCGACAAGGAAGCATTTTGTAAATAGCTCAGAACCCAGAAGCTAAAAGTAGCCAAGCTGGAAGAGCAAAATCTCAGGATACACTAAAGATTTGAAGAGTTTGATGACTTTGAAGATTTATTGACCCTTAGAAGACCAAACCCCTGTTATATACCTACGTTAGATGCGGCGATTGTGAGCTGTCATTTGTTCGATGTTTTTCTGACAGCTACAAAATAAAACTCGTTTCTTCAAAACTATTGTTTGTATTGTGTGTGTACCTCTTTCTCCAACCTTATCTCGTTCTTACCCAAAACCCTTGGAACCAATAGAGGATGAATGGAGATGAACTCACATTTTTTGGATCAATGACTCAATTGGAGACGAACCAATGGATTCAGAACATGGAAGATTGCATGGAGCACTGTATTGAAGGAGAGTATATGGTTCCATACACCCTACGACAGATCACACAAGGTGTTGCAAAATGGCGAGAGATACATCAAGCTATACAAGGATGGAATGGAGCAAATGCTTGTGACGAATTCAAGACGATTCTACTGAAGTCACATCTTATCCAGAAGCCATGTGACCCTAAAGTGAAGAAGCCGAGCCTTGTGCATGCAAGATTTGCGGAGAAATAGAACACACCCAGGAGGAGCACAAGGATGAATGGCCTCATTGTGAAGGAAGTCACCCAGTTGAAGAATGCCCAACTAGGCATATTACTTGTTTCTTGTGTGAAGGGACTACCCACTACCCTGCTCGGTGTCACATTTACCCCATGGTACAAAGAACCATCCAGCAGAAGAAAGAAGCGATGAAAGGAGCCCTCATGGAAATTTTAGAAGAACTTGTGATGAAGGAAGAGGTGGAGGACACACCCGAAGAAGAACCAATTAAACCCTGCACCAAGTCATGCTATTCATGTGGAGAAGAAGGACACATCTCCCAAAATTGTCTGAAGGGGATATAGTAGCATTCCCGACAGTGGAAGTGGAGTATGACCCATAGGAAATAGAAGCCCTAATTGGGACAAAAAAATCCAGGAAGAGAAATAGATTGGATTCCAGGAACAACCCAATTTCTACAAAGAAGGACTTGAGTCATATCACATGTTTCAGGTGCAAAGATTCAGGACACTACTTCAATGATTGCCCAAGAAGGAAGACGAGGACCCCATGAGGCTATATAATCACAAGGAAACCACGAGACTTGTCAGAAGTAATATGTTTCCGCTGTAATGAAGCAGGGCACTTTGCCAGAGATTGTCCCAATGAGGATATCCGTGTTAAATAGTTGAGTCTGTGAGAAATATAGTAGTAGTAGTGGGAACAATTCTTTTATTGAGGCCTTGAGTTGAGTCATGTAATGGTAATGCAAGAGATTGAAATAAATTCATAAAATCAATAAAGTTCATGTTCCATACGTGGAATTTTACGAGTTGTTGCTCTATGAAGAAATATTTTGACCATTTTCGAGGATATGAGAAATATGGTCTATGGATGAGTTTGTCCATTTCAAGGTTGGTAGTAACTCTGAGGACCCTTGACCCCTGGAAAAGAAAATGATATTCCATGGAGTGGACTTTGAACAAAATATGTACGAGTTTTATCTCGATATGTGGGATACCCCAAGAATATGAAGAGATGAAGTACTATTGGCTATAAAGGAGGTATAATGTTGGTAATATGGAGCCATTGTAACCCCGGGATGAGTTGAAGTTATAAAAGTGATGAGATGGTCCGTAACCCACAGGCTCCAGGACCTGCGAAAGAAGCAAGCACACTCTTGCTGAAGGAAAAACGCTGGAAGGAGTTACGACTTTATCAACAGACGATCTTATGGGAATCTACGCAAAACCTGAGAGTTGTGAAGAAGCGATAGATGTTTGTTTGGCTTGCAGAATCAATGGATTTATCCGAACTTGGTTCGGGGACAATGAGAAATTCTGCAGAGCTTATGAGGATGATCGAGTGTTAGAAAGAGAGATTCACTAAACCATATACAAGGTAATGATTTGGGTGCGGAATGGATTGATCACCATGCCGACTTACTCTTATTATTTGCCTCTACTATGTGGGATGGTAAATCTGAGTGACCTACCTATAGCATAGAGACGACGATATTAAGCCAAATTGAACCTTAGAATGGTATGACAATTTTCCTTTGTACAAGGCAGCTGTTGCCAATCGTAGGTCATACAGTGAGAATGAAGCCCAGACCCATTTCCTGCTGGAGAAACCATAAATTGTTGACCACCATGAGATATCGATAGTTGTTTAGTATTGGCGCCAGATCTGTCAGCTAAGAAGACCCAGTCTCGGAAGAACCTTACCAAGATTAAAGGACACAAGAATTAAGAAAAAAAGGTTATGCCACTACCGGACGATCCCAGAGTAGAAACTCTCCCGAGAATCTCAGAAGACTGGCCCTGTCAACACAAAGGATGGAGTATATGAGTTTTGGATGGAACCGTAACCATGTTTCTAAGGGTAGTAGCACCCCAGACCTTCCTGACAATCGATGGATTTTGAGGAGACCCTCGAGCCTAACCTATTTCTTGCTAGCCTCTCCGAGTCTCGAGGGCGAGATTCATTTTAAGGGTGGTAGGTGTGTAACATCCCAAAATTCTAAATTTTGGAATGTTATATTAAATATATAGTTTTGATTGTTTGTTTGAGTGTGGTGTGGTTGTTTGTGTGAAATTGACTGAAATTTGAAACTTTTTGAAAGTTAAATGAGAGGGAATAAAATGACTTTCCCAAAACTTTCATTTTGCTTTCATGATCTCCATGAATTCAGATTCATTTCATCACACAACCCTAGAGTGAAGACAACATGACTTCTTCTAATTAAAAAAAGGGGGGTTTGAAAAGATTTGAATTTCATTTGAAAATATTTCAAATTTAGAAACTTTATGCAACTCAATGATTTTCATGAGAGAAGATAAAAGGACTTCTTCAAATTGTATGAAATATGAGTTGGAAGTTTAAAAGAATAAAAATTAAAGTCACTTTGAAATTATTTTCAATTTGGAGTTATTTGGGTTTTATTCAAATTATTTTTCTCAAAATATAAAATATATGGAAAATAGGGTAAAATGATTCCCTACATTAGAAAATTGGAGAAAAATAAATTTCAAATCATTTTGGTATTTTAAAAATAATTTTTATTTTGTTTTATTGCACCAGTAGCACTGTTTAGTTTATTTGATTTTTTGTAGATTTTAGTTGACTCTGACAAATAGTTCATGTTTTAGGAAATCTTTTTCTGAAAATTTCGATATATATAATATGCCTATATAAGATTTTATGTTATTTTCGTTATTTAGTTTTCTTTTTATGTTTTCACTTAAAAAATGCGCGTACGCCTTAACTATATGTCACCCACATGCGCAGCATAGTGGCAGCGGCGCCCCATTTTTTTGTCCTACATGGGCCATGTCCAGCCAGCAATTTCCTTCTTAGTTTTTTTTATCTTTTTCTTTTTCCTTTGGCCAAAAAAAAATTGCAGCGTGCGCACGGCCGGCCCGTGGTGCTTTTTAGCCCATGCGATTCCCTTCGTTTTATTTGTTCGTCTACGTTTAGTCCCACATTGCCTACTCTTTAATTCCAAAACCTCTTTTCCACCAATAAATATAGATCCATAGAGCCTCCAAAAATCATCCGATTCAGGTTAAATCAATATTTTGGTTTGATTAGATTCACTAAAGAAAAAATATATTTGTCCTCTCCGGCGGCAATTCTAGAAGTCGTCTTCTCTTTGTGAAGTCGTCTTTTCTTTATCTTATAAAGGTATGTTTCTTCGTATTATTTTATACTTCCATAGCTTATTATTTTTAGGATAGTGTACGGTAAATAATTAAATTTATAAATTAGTCCCTGTATTTATGTTTTAAGACTAGAATTCTTTTAACCATAGCCCTTTTCTTCCGTAAAACAGCTTGACCCTAATTTTTTCAAATAGCCATAACATTTTACTTGTTCATCCAAATTAGGCAAAACCAACGCCAATATTTTTGTCTTGATTCTATCTATCTAGTGAATCTATCAAATAAACTTTTTGCAACTTTCAAATTTCGAAATTTGTTCAGATTCATACTCAAACTTCTTTTTATCATATCTTTTTATTTGTACCTCCGTTTTCGATGAAACCAACGCCTAAATCTTCGTAATGATCCCCTCTGTCCAGAACATGTTTTTGACAATTTAAAATTGGAGTGTACTACAAATTAGTATTCGATCTTTCGTTTGTTTCTTGAGTTTCGTAACTCCGGTTGAGTTGATTCTTTTTGTAAATTGTAGCTAATCACATGTACCTTCTGTCAATATCTAATCCACATAAATATAATGCTGTTAAAATTTGTTTTCTGTTTAGATTCATCATTTGCTTGTTTCCGAGTTTTATTTGGATCTTTCCTCGATTTCCCTTTGCATCTTTTGCTTGAGTGCTTATGTATGCAATTGCTCGCTCACGGTAGATTGAACGGAGTGTGACGAGTAGAACTATCAGGAATTATGAGTGTGAATGATCTTCATCAACAGTACAAGGCAAGTTCACACTTTGGTCATATTTTTTGTACCCAGTTTTTATGCATTAGTTTTTTCCCTCAAAGATTTGCATGAGTAGGATTGGGAATTGGGGCATTGCTATGTAGTGATGAGGTAGGAACCTATTACCTTTGATACACCCCGGGAATTTACGTGATGCTCTTATTGCTTAGCCATGCTCGTAGACGTGGATTGGTATGTGAGAATCATGCAAGTTGTGAGAGATAATAACTAAGGGAAACTTAAGGTGACTACTTTAACACACATCTGGGTGGAATGGTTGGGGCACCCTGGGGATATACCAGTGGCTTGCCCGGGCACCTGGGGAATCCAGTGTTGTACTAGGAGATCCCGGGGTACTCGTGTGATCATCCTATGGAATGCCACCCAGGCTCAAAGGGATCATATGATATTTCATGCCTAGAAACTTCCGTGTGCAGCCACAAGCCATTATGGGCTCTGGCATAGTCGAGTAAGTTGTGTGAGCTCTTGAAGAGGTGGACTAGCAGATGTAGGGAGATTGTAGGTGTACCGGTCCACCCGGAGTAAAGAGTAAATGCTTCAAAAAGACTGTGTCTTGGTCATCCCATTCTCAAACACAAGGCAGTGCGAGGACTTCAAGGGAGGCGATCGGGTCTTGTGGGGAAAAGTGTGCAAACCTCTACAGAGTGTATAAACTAATCATGGTTAGTCGTGTTCCCGGTTATGGACAATTTTGAGTATCTAGAAGTGGATATTATTGTTGATCTCGTCACTCTTTATTTAATGTATTGGGTTTACATGATTAATTATGGGATTGAGTTGGGGGAACCTTCTCAATATTGGTACAACTGGGGAGTAGTAAATAAAATTTATTCGTTTGTTTTAGGGAAAATTAGCTTTATGCAAATATTAAATGTAGAGCCTCCACCAGCCAAATATGCATGTAGTGATAGCTATTATTCATCATTATCCTATGGTGTGAATTTGCGAGTACATTCAATGTACTGACCTACATGGCTGTAATGTCTCATGTTGCAGGAATCTTACGACTAGTAAGAGATACGTTAGGGTTACGATGTGTACACTCAACTTTGCCATTGGTGTTGTTGGGAACTCCACAACTTTGTTGTTACTTCCGCTATATGGATTGAGGTAATAGTATTTATGTTACTTTTACATGTGATTTACCTCTGTTATAAATCCTCGAGTACTGTGTGTGTCAGCATACCGATCCAGGGATGACACTTAAGCACAGAGACTTCGATTAAGCGTCTTGATCTATCTCTATAGATCTTGATGCCCAATATGTAGGAAGCTTCATCGAGGCCTTTCATTGAAAAATTCTTATTCAAGTATCCTTTTATGTTATCCAAAAATTTTATATCATTTCCAATCAACAATATGTCATCCAGATATAATATTAGAAATGCTACAGAGCTCCCACTCACTTTCTTGTAAATACAGACTTCTCCAAACATCTGTATACACTATCAAAATGTATATTCCAATTCTGAGGGGCTTACACCAGTCCATAAATGGATCGATGGAGCTTGCATACTTTGTTAGCATCCTTTGGATTGACAAAACCTTCTGGTTGCATCATATACAACTCTTCTTTAATAAATCCATTAAGGAATGCAGTTTTGACATCCACTTTCCAAATTTCATAATCATAAAATGCGGCAATTGCTAGCATCATTCGGACAGACTTAAGCATCGCTACGGGTGAGAAGGTCTCATCATAGTCAACTCCTTGAACTTGTCGAAAACCTTTCGCAACAAGTCGAGATTTGTAGACAGTAACATTACCGTCATCGTCAGTCTTCTTCTTGAAGATCCATTTATTTTCTATGGCTTGCTGATCATCAGGCAAGTCCACCAAAGTCCACACTTTGTTCTCATACATGGATCCTATCTCAGATTTCATGGCCAGAACAGGATTACCGTACCACTCTGGTGTGGACTGTACTCTGGATGACCTACAAGGTTCGGTAGTAACTTGATCTGAAGTTTCATGATCATCATCATTAGCTTCCTCAGTAATTGGTGTAGGAATCACTGGAACTTATTTCTGTGATGAACTACTTTCCAATTCAGGAGAAGGTACTAATACCTCATAAAGTTCTACTTTCCTCCCATTCACTTCTTTCGAGAGAAACTGCTTCTCTAGAAGGGATCCATTCTTAGCAACCAATATCTTGCCTTCGGATCTGTGATAGAAGGTGTACCCAACAGTTTCATTTGGGTATCCTATGAAGACGCACTTCTCTGATTTTGGTTCGAGCTTATCAGGTTGAAGCTTTTTCACATAAGCATCGCAGCCCCAAACTTTAAGAAACGACAACTTGGGTTTCTTGCCAAACCACAGTTCATATGGTGTTGTCTCAATGGATTTCGATGGTGCCCTATTTAACTTGAACGCAGTCGTCTCTAAAGCATAAACCCAAAACGATAGTTGTAAATCAGTAAGAGACATCATAGATCGTACCATATCCAATATAGTACGGTTACGACGTTCAGACACACTATTACGCTGTGGTGTTCCTAGTGGCGTGAGTTGCGAAACTATTCCACATTGTTTCAAATGAAGACCAAACTCATAGCTCAAATATTCGCCTCCATGATCAGATCGCAGGAACTTTATTTTCTTGTTACGATGATTTTCCACTTCACTCTAAAATTCTTTGAACTTTTAAACGTTTCAGACTTCTATTTCATTAAGTAGATATACCCATATCTTCTCAAATCATCTGTGAAGGTCAGAAAATAACGATACCCGCCACAAGCATCAACACTGATTGGATTGCATACATCGGTACGTATTATTTCCAATAAGTCAATAGCTCGTTCCATTGTTCCGAAGAACGGAGTTCAAGTCATCTTGCCCAAGAGGCATGGTTCGCAAGCACCAAGTGATTCATAATCAAGTGATTCCAAAATCCCATCAACATGGAGTTTCTTCATGCGCTTTACACCAATATCACCTAAACGGCAGTGCCAAAAATAAGTTGCACTATCATTATCAACTTTGCATATTTTGGCTTCAATATTATGAACATGTGTATCACCACGATCGAGATTCAACAAAAATAGACCACTCAACAAGGGTGCATGACCATAAAAGATATTACTCATATAAATAGAACAACCATTATTCTCTTATTTAAATGAATAACTGTCTCACATCAAACAAGATCCAGATATAATGTTCATGCTCAACGCTAGCACCAAATAACAATTATTTAGGTCTAAAACTAACCCCGAAGGTAGATGTAGAGGTAGCATGCCGACGGCGGTCACATCGACCTTGGAACCATTTCCGACGCGCATCGTCACCTCGTCCTTAGCCAATCTTCGTTTAATCTGTAGCCCCTGTTTCGAGTTGCAAATATGAGCAACAGAACCAGTATCAAATACCCAGGCGCTACTACGAGCATTAGTGAGGTACACATCAATAACATGTATATCAAATATACCTTTCACTTTGCAATCCTTCTTATTCGCCAAATACTTGGGATCGTTCCGCTTCCAGTGACCAGTCCCTTTGCAGTACAAGCACTCAGTTTCAGGCTTAGGTCCAGACTTGGGCTTATTCTCGGGAGTAGCAACTTGCTTGCTATTCTTCTTGAAGTTCCCCTTCTTCCCCTTGCCCTTTTTCTTGAAACTAGTGGTCTTGTTAACCATCAACACTTGATGCTCCTTCTTGATTCCTACCTCCGCAGCCTTTAGCGTTGTGAAGACCTCGGGAATCATTTCGTCATCCCTTGCATATTATAGTTCATCATGAAGCCCTTATAGCTTTGTGGCAGTGATTGAAGAACTCTGTCAATGACACTATCATTAGGAAGATTAACTCCTAGCTGAGTTAAGTGGTTATGGTACCCAGACATTCGGAGTATGTGTTCACTGAAAGAAATATTCTCCTCCACTGCAGCTATAGAACTTGTTGGAGACTTCATATCTCTCAACTCGGGCATTCGCTTGAAATATTAACTTCAACTCTTGCAACATCTCATATGCTCCATGACGTTCAAAACTGTCGGATTTCGGGATCCGGCAACCCTTGAGAGGTTCGAACTCTAGGGTGCGTGCGGAGATCTCAACCTGTCCAGCCTGCCTACTCGCGATCCTCCTAAGCCTAATGCTTCGAGCTCAAAGAGACATAAAGACATAGAGATTTATACTGGTTCAGGCCACCATTGTGGTGTAATACCCTACTCTAGTGTGGTGTGGTGGATTGCCTCGATGGGCTATGGATGAACAAGCCTCCGGAGGAGAGGTGTTCTTGAGCTGGTGTGGTGTTCTACTTGTACTGGGTTCGGTCTGTCCTTCCCGTCTCATCCCCCCCCCCTTTTCTATGGTGGTGGCTAGTCCTATTTATAGCAGCCTTGGTCCTCTTCCCAAATATGAGTGGGAAGGGATTCCACAATGGCGGGATTTGAAAGGGGACAAGTAGTACAGTCTATCCTGAAAAAAGTAGTCTTCACCTACGAAAAGCCTCTGGTTGTGACGCTGTGGTGGGCTCGCTGATGACCTCCATCCTGCCGTCCTGGCGGTCTTGGTCTCGTTGCACCGAAATGGCAACCTTTGGCTGATTCCTCGGGATTCTATGCCCGTGGCTTGCCTCTCTTGCACTGAAGAGGAAACATGCGCACTACACCTGCCTGGCACCCGTCTGGCCTTGGTCGTCATGGCTCGCGTCAGCTGAGCCTCGTGAGATATATTGCATAGAACCCTCCGCCCCTCAGGAGCCCTCCTGAGGAGGTTGCTTCCTTCGGGGGTCTTGGCGTCGTACGCCTCACGAGTCTTGGCCCCTCGCGAGGGTCTTATGGTGTTGGTGTTAAAGCTGGGCCGTACCAGCCTGTCGATGGAGCCACGTGGTGGGCCCATAGGCAGGCAGGGCTGGATACCCCCAAATCCAGGACGCCAACAATAGCCCCGGGCCCAATGTGCGCTCGGACTTGGCTTCCAGGCGAAGCCAAAGGGAAAGTGTGGAGCGCCACAGGCCCTAACCGCCTGTGGCCTTGATGATGTGTGGCGATTGATGGGCCGTGGGCGACTCCACTTCCCCATGCCGCCTTGGTATCCGGCAGACCCAGCAGCAGCCTGTTGTTAGAGTAGCTCGCCCTTTGCAAATTACTGTGCCCAGCTCTTGTTTCCTCCCCTCCAATCTTGCCGCTGCGTCCATAGATCCAATACCGGCGCCCTGTCACTTCCTAGTGCTCGTCATGGCCCCCAAGCCGAGGAAGAAGAAGGGGAAGCCGCTCGCACCGGCCGGCCCTCCATCGGCCCTGGAGCCAGCCCTTGAGCAGTCGACAGTGATCAACAAAGAGGGGGTGGATAAGGTTCACCACACGCTCGTCGCTGATTCCAATGAGGGGAGGGCGACGGTTGTCCGCCCTGCATCTTGGCAAACCAGAGAGATGAGTGCCACTGAGATCCCCATCTATCTCCATGCTATTCTTGCTGGGTTGATTCCTCCCTTCTTCCCTTTCTTCAATGTCATGATGTCGCATTACCAGATCCATCTGCTGCATCTGGACCCTTGCTCCGTCATCCTCCTTGCCGTCTTCGCCTTCCTCTGTGAGGCCATGGTGGGCATCACTCCCTCCATGGCCTTGTTTAGCTATTTCTTCCTGCTTTTGTTGGTGGACGCCCGCCAACGCTCTGGGTGCGTGTCCTTCGAAGCCGTGGCTGCGATCGCTCGCTCAGGGATTGACTTCAAGCTTTCGCCCGTCGCGAAGGGATTCCGGAAGCAGTGGCTTCTGATGGACGCCCGCACATTCAGCCCCCTGCTCATGATTCCGGGGTCGCCGGCCTTGCCCAGCTCCGGTTGGCGCCATGTGAAGCTCTCCGATCAGCGTATTGCTTTCATTTGGAGGAGGTTGGTGAGGCTCCAGGACCTAGGGGTGGCAGCGCCAATGGTGGTGAAGGAATTTGTGAAGCAGCGCATTGCTCCCCTCTAGCGCCATTCTCGCCCGATGTGGGACTTCTTAGGCACTGAGGATCCGATGAGGCTACAGAAGCCGTCTTTGGCTGCTGATACCCTAGGCATGGTGCTCAAGCTCCTGACCGGCGAGTCCGAGCCTGCTGACCTTCCAGGGGGTGGTTGCCTTCTCTATCTCTGCTCGTACAAGGCGGCCTTCGCGAGACAGATGCCCATGTTTGACGAGTGGGGGTTGCTTCCCGAGGGCATTAAGGGGCCCCGCGAGAACCCCGTCTTCGTGGCTCCTCTCCTGATTGACCCTGCCGCACATGCTCCGAGTGTGGAGGCAGGGAGCGCGCGCCTCCATCAGCTGTTGAGAACTCCTCCAGAGGCCTGGCCCCACCAGAGGCTCAGGAATTCGAGGCTTCTGGGGCCCTGGAAGGAGCCGGTGCGGAGCTGGTGCAGCCCCGAACTCCAGAGACCGGGGCTTCCAACTCCCGGGATGATGGCTCCAGAGCGGCTGCTGATGACGAGGAGCCCACCAACGGCCCATGAGCTATGAGCCGGGAGGTGTCGCCGGGTGCCCCTGGCCTTAGGACCCTTGCTCCCGATACCACACCGGGCGCTCCCCCTCCTGAGGATCGCCTGTCGGGGTCTGGTCGGTGTCGTCTGTGTCTTGAGTCGCTCCTGAAGAGGAAGAGGTCCTCGTGCCGTGACGATGGTACCCGTCAGCCACTGAAACCGAGGAGATACGTGGCTACTGATGAGTAAGTACCCTTGCTCTTGACCTCCAAGCGCGCCGCGCTGTCTCATGGTTGTGTTTTTGCAGGGTCCTCACGAAGGCGAAAACTCGGGAGGCGGGCACCCCCAAGGACCCCAGCTTGACGGACGCGCGCAGCTCCAAGCGCCCCGATCCTGCGCAGGGTGTGGGACCAACTTCAGCCAACACGATGCCACAAGGGTGCCCCGGAGCCAGGCCCCATGCACCCTCTTCCCGCGACTCTGCCCGCAAGACAGAGGGTGCACCGGTGATCCTTCCTCTTGTCATTGCCGGTAGGGGTGCCCCCAGGGCAGCCTCGTCTTCAAGCCGTGGGGCTACACCTGCCAACCCCCGGCCGGCGGCTGGCGAGGCACCCGGCGCCTCCCGAGCAACCTCTGGTGCCGGCGCAGGTCTTGGAAATTGATACGTCTCCAACATATCTATAATTTATGAAGCATTCATGCTATTTTATTATCTGTTTTGAATGATTATGGGCTTTATTATACACTCTTATATTACTCTTGCGACTAACCTATTAACCGGAGGCCTAGCCCATATTGCTGTTTTATTGCCTGTTTCAGTATTTCAAAGAAAAGGAATATCAAACGGAGTCCAAATGGAACGAAACCTTTGGCAGCGTGATTTTTTGGAAGAATATCATCCAGGAGACTTGGAGTTCACGTCGGAAGAGCCTCGAGGAGGCCACGAGATAGGAGGGCATGCCCCCCTACTGGGCGTGACCCCCTGTCTCATGGGCCCCTCGAGCACCTCCCGACCGACTTCTTTTGCCTATATAAACCTACGTACCCAAAAAACATCGAATATCAAGATAGATCGGGAGTTCCGCCGCCGCAAGCCTTTGTAGCCACCAGAAACCTCTCGAGAGCGCTTCCTGGCACCCTGTCCGAGGGGGGATCCTTCACCGGTGGCCATCTTCATCATCTCAGTGCTCTCCATGACGAGGAGGGAGTAGTTCACTCTCGAGGCTGAGGGTATGTACCAGTAGCTATGTGTTTGATCTCTCTCTCTCTCTCTCTCGTGTTCCCTCTATGGTACGATCTTGATGTATCCCGAGCTTTGCTATTATAGTTGGATCTTAGAATGTTTTCTCCCCCTCTACTCTCTTGTAATGGATTGAGTTTTCCTGTTTGAAGTTATCTTATCGGATTGAGTCTTTTATGAGAACACTTGATGTATGTCTTGCCGTGCTTATCTGTGGTGACAATGGGATATCATGTGCCACTTGATGTATGTTTTGGTGACCAACTTGCGGGTTCCGCCCATGAACCTATGCATAGGGGTTGGCACACGTTCTTGAATCTCCGGTAGAAACTTTGGGGCACTCTTTGAAGTACTTTGTGTTGGTTGAGTAGATGAATCTGAGATTGTGTGATGCATATCGTATAATCATGCCCACGGATACTTGAGGTGAAAATGGAGTATCTAGGTGACATTAGGGTTTTGGTTGATTTGTGTCTTAAGGTGTTATTCTAAGTACGAACTCTTGAATAGATTGATCCAAAAGAATAACTTTGAGGTGGTTTCGTACCCTACCATAATTGCTTCGTTCGTTCTCTGCTATTAGTGTCTTTGGAGTGACTCTTTGTTGCATGTTGAGGGATTATTATATGATCTATCTATGTTATTATTGTTGAGAGAACTTGCACTAGTGAAAGTATGAACCCTAGGCCTTGTTTTGTATCATTGCAATACCGTTTACGCTCACTTTTATCGCTTGCTACCTTGCTTTTTTTATAATTTCAGATTACAAATACCTTTATCTACCATCTATTTTGCACTTGTATCACCATCTCTTCGCCGAACTAGTGCACCTATACAATTTACCATTGTATTGGGTGTGTTGGGGACACAAGAGACTCTTTGTTATTTGGTTGCAGGGTTTTGAGAGAGACCATCTTCATCCTACGCCTCCTACGGATTGATAAACCTTAGGTCATCCACTTGACGGAAATTTGCTACTGTCCTACAAACCTGTGCACTTGCAGGCCTAACAATGTCTACAAGAAGAAGGTTGTGTAGTAGACATCAAGCTCTTTTCTGGCGCCGTTGCCGGGGAGGTGAGTGCTTGAAGGTATATCTTTAGATCTTGCAATCGAATCTTTTTGTTTCTTGTTTTATCACTAGTTTAGTTTATAAAAGAAAACTAAAAAAATGGTGTTGAGTTTGTCTCATACGCTTCGTCTCTTTAATATCTTTTGTGAGTTTGATGGAAAGGAAAATTGTGCTCAAGTGCTAGAAGAAGAATGCATTAAAATGCTTGATACTAAATCTTTGAATGATGAGCATGATTGCAATGTTGTTAGTATAAACTCCTTGAATATCCATAGTAATAATGATGATTGTTCTTGTCATGATCAAAATATCTCAAAATATCTCTTATGAGCATGTCAACTTTTTGTGGAGTTCATGTTTGCATGAACACACCAAATAGAGAAGATATATATTGCAAGAAGCATAAGTATTTAGAAACTAAGAGGTTGCAAGAAAGGCTAGATAAGAGTGCGGAGAATTTAAGATATCTTCCCGGTTGTGAATTTTGCAATGAACAAGATCATTTACATCTCCAATGCCAATTGTTTCATGATCGAATTGTGTCCAAAAATTGTGATGATTTGATCTCCCTTTCTCACTACAATGAACTTAGATTGTTTTTGGGTTATGAAGAGTTGAAACGTTTAACTAAGCCTATTCCAGAATTTAATCTTAAGCATTTCCTTGATATTGATCTAGAAAAGATTTATACGTTTTGTGCGGAGAATTGCATTGAAAATCCTTATATTGCCAATTACCTAAAGAAAAGAAAGCACATAGAAGATGATGAGAATACTAATGAACGGGAAGAGACTTCCCAATATCCTCCTATTATTTCTTATGATGAATCAGGTAACGAGGAGGAGCTTTCTATTCAACCAATCTCGTCAATAAGGAGCTCAAAGAGGAAGGTTGAACCCACACATAATGTGAAGAAGAAAAGGAAAAGAAGGGGCAACAAAGGTCAAAAGGTATCCCTTCCAAATGATGTTGCTCCTACTACTTGTGATGATGATAATTTCTATACTATTGGTGCTATCCATACTATTAATGATGAGGGTGATTATGCTTATGATATGAAAAGGCCCAAGCTTGGGGAACCTATGTTTGATGAGAATGACATATTTGAGAATATATTTGCTGAAATTAATGTTTGTCCCAAGCTTTGGGATGCTACGTTTAGTGAAGATGATATTTTTAGTATCCCAAGTTTTGATATGCAAAGTTGTTATGATGATAGCATGCCTCCTACTTATGATGATTATATTGATGAAAGTGGGTTCGGAAGAGTGTCAACTTTAGGAATTAGTGATCCCACTATTTTGGAGGATGTTGAATTTTATTGTGATGAATATGAAAGTGGATTTGGAAGAGTGTCAACTTTATTTAGTGATTCCACTATCTTGGGAGAGGTTTCAATCGATTATGATTAGAACGAAGTTGCTACTTATGATGATTATTGTGACGAAACTTATGCTATAAAAACTAGTGATGATTATATTTATAAAACTTGTCATGATTATGATTACCCTTTTTCTGAACATTACTCTTTTAATGTGGAAACAATTTTTAGTGTTCGAGTCTCTTATGATACTCCCACCATTCCGAATGAGAAGAATTTTGCTTATGTGGAGAGTAATAAATTTTCTATGCTTGTAGATCATGAAAAGAATGTTTTAGGTGCTAGTTATATTGTTGAATTCATTCATGATGCTACTGAAAATTATTATGAGGGCGGAACATATGCTTGTAGGAATTACAATAATGTCAAGTTTCCACTCTATGTGTTGAAATTCTTGAGGCTATGCTTGTTTTGCCTTCCTATGCTAGTTGATTATTGTTCCCATAAGTTGTTTGCTCACAAAATCCCTATGCATAGGAAGTGGGTTAGGCTTAAATGTGCTAGTCATATGCTTCATGATGCTCCCGGCATTAAAGAAAAGCGCTTGTTGGGGGACAACCCAATATTTACCCTTACTGTTTTGTGTGTCCAGATGATTATGCTACTGTATTAATCATGTTTTATAGCTTTTGTTTCAATAAAGTGCCAAGTAGAACCTTTGGGAAGACTTGGGTGATGTTTATGTGATCTTGCTGTAAAAAACAGAAACTTTAGCGCTCACGAGATTAGCTGCCATTTTTTACTGGAGAGTGATTTTAGGTTGATTCTTTTTGAAGATGATTAATAGACAAATTCCTCAGGTACACAAATTTATTTAATAATTTTTGGAGTTCCAGAAGTATACGTGTGATGCAGATTACTACAGACTGTTTTGTTTTTGACAGATTCTGTTTTCATTGTATTGTTTGCTTATTTTGATGAATCTATGGCTAGTATGTAAGGGTATGAACCATAGAGAAGTTAGAATACAGTAGGTTTTACACAAATTTGAATTTAGAATGAGTTTATTACAGTACCCTAAGTGGTGGTTTTATTTTCTTATACTAACGGAGCTTATGAGTTTTGTTTTGAGTTTTGTGTGGTTGAAGTTTTCAAGTTTTGGGTAAAGATTCGATGGACTATGGAATAAGGAGTGGCAAGAGCCTAATATTGGGGATGCCCAAGGCACCCCAAGGTAATATTAAAGGACAACCAAGAGCCTAAGCTTGGGGATGCCCCGGATGGCATCCCCTCTTTTGTCTTCGTTCATCGGTAACTTTACTTGGAGCTATATTTTTATTCGACAAATGATATGTGTTTTGCTTGGAGTGTCATTTTATTTTGTTAGTATTTGCTTAATGTTAGTTAGAATAATGTTTTGCATCTTTATTTTAAATAAAAATGTCAAGGATAGCCTTTGCCATGCTTATTTTGCTAGTATACATGTTGCTGTTTGAAAACAGAAAGTTTACCGCTGTTGCAGAAATTCCCTAGAAAAGTCAGAGAGTGATATAATGTTGAATCGTTTTGCATGATGAGCTCTGATAAATATTATACATCATAGTATTTTTCTTATAATTTTTGGAGTTAGGGAAGTATTGATACTCTTGCATTCTTTACAGACTATACTGTTTTGACAGATTGCTGTTATGGTTGCATTGTTTGCATATGTTTGCTTGTTTAATGATTCTATTTGAGGATAGGAGTATTAAATATGTAGAGACGTTTAGTATTCAATGTTGAATAATAACGTTAGTGATTTGTTACAGTAGAAGATGATATGGTTTTGCATTGGTTTATACTAACCTATCTCACGAGTTCTTGTTGAGTTTGGTGTGGATGAAGCTTTTGATAAAAAGAAAAACCATGATATGAGAGGAATTAAGGAGACACAAAAGCTCAAGCTTGGGGATGCCCAAGGCACCCCAAGATAATATTTCAATAAGTCTCAAGCATCTAAGCTTGGGGATGCCCCGGTAGGCATCCCACCTTTCTTCTTCAACAACTATCGGTTAGTATTGGTTGAGCCTAAGTTTTTGCTTCTTCACATGAGTTGTGCTATCCTTGCAATGTCATTTTATTTTGTTTTTCTTGCTGCTTGAATACAATACCAAGATCTGGATTCTTTAATGAGAGAGAGTCTTCATATAGCTACATAATTATTTAGCTACTCATTGATCTTCACTTATATCTTTTTGGAGTAGTTTGTTATTTACTTATGTGCTTCACTTATATCCTATGACTAAATGATTGAATAAGTTGATTGTCATAAATCTGAAATTATATATGTCTCTTTTTCATATCCCATGGGGAGTAATGACTTCACATCTAAGAAGTAGAGGTTGTAAATTTATTGACGATTAGCAAGCATTGTATTAGTCATTTGAAAAATTCATGAAAGAATATTGAAGGAAGAGAGATTTCACATATAAATATATTATCATATACATCTTTTATAATTGTGAGCACTCATTAAGTATGACATGGTAAAGAGTTGATGTTGGACAAGGAAGAAAACTTAATGGGTTATGTTTTCTCGCATCTCAGTTAAAGTATATTGTCATGGATCATTCAAACATGTTGAGCTTGCCTTTCCCCCTCATGCTAGCCAAAAATTCCTAGCACCAAGTAGAGATACTACTTGTGCTTCCAAATATCCTTAAACCCAGTTTTTGCCATGAGAGTCCACCATACCTACCTATGGATTGAGTAAGATCCTTCAAGTAAGTTGTCATCGGTGCAAGCAATAAAAATTGCTCTCTAAATATACATGACTTATTAGTGTGGAGAAAATAAGCTTTGTACGAACTTGTTATGGAAGCAATAAAAGCGACGGACTGCATAATAAAGGTCCATATACAAGGGGCAATATAAAGTGACGTTCTTTCACATTAAGATTTTGTGTATCCAACCCTAAAAGCGCATGACAACCTCTGCTTCCCTCTGTGAAGGGCCTATCTTTACTTTATGTCTTTTACTTTATGCAAGAGTCAAGGTGATCTTCACCTTTCCCTTTTTTATTTTATCCTTTGGCAAGCACTTTGTGGTGGGGTAATCCTGATATATATATATATCCAATTGGATGTACGTTAGCATGAATTATTATTGTTGACATCACCCAAAGGTGAATACGTTTGGAGGCAACATTATAAGCCACAATCTTTCTCTGTGTCTGATTAAAACTTCATAACCACAAGTATTGCGTGAGTGTTAGCAATTGTAGAAGACTATATGATAGTTGAGTATGTGAAGTTTGCTAAATCAAAGCTCTGACATAGACTCTTCCTGAAAGTAAGATGAATTGCAATTGTTTGATGACTAAGAATGAAGTTTGCTAGTTTTCAAGAAAGTTTATGGTCTATGCTTTAACATGTGAATAGCTTGTTACTTGATTATGAAAAGTTTTATGAGATGAACTACTGTTATGACATATATTGATGCTAGTAAAGGTGATTGAAATTATCATTGATCGAACTTGTGCACCTCTAGCATTCACACTTCATAAATTCTTTCTTTATCATTTACCTACTCGAGGACGAGTAGGAATTAAGCTTGGGGATGCTGATACGTCTCCAACGTATCTATAATTTATGAAGCATTCATGCTATTTTATTATCTGTTTTGAATTATTATGGGCTTTATTATACACTTTTATATTACTTTTGGGACTAACCTCTTAACCGAAGGCCCAACCCATATTGTTGTTTTATTGCCTGTTTCAGTATTTCAAAGAAAAGGAATATCAAACGGAGTCCAAAGGGAACGAAACATTCGGCAGCGTGATTTTTTGGAAGAATATCATCCAGGAGACTTGGAGTTCACGTCAGAAGAGCCTCGAGGAGGCCACGAGATAGGAGGGCGCCCCCCCCCACTGGGCGTGCGCCCTGTCTCCTGGGCCCCTAGAGCACCTCCCGACCGACTTCTTTTGCCTATATAAACCTACGTACCCTAAAAACATCGAATATCAAGATAGATCGGGAGTTCCGCTGCTGTAAGCCTCTGTAGCCACCAGAAACCTCTCGGGAGCCCTTCACGGCACCCTACCGGAGGGGGGATCCTTCACCGGTGGCCATCTTCATCATCCCGGCGCTCTCCATGATGAGGAGGGAGTAGTTCACCCTCGAGGCTGAGGGTATGTACCAGTAGCTATGTGTTTGATCGCTCTCTCCCTCTCGTGTTCTCTCTCGTGTTCCCTCTATGGCACGATCTTGATGTATCCCGAGCTTTGCTATTATAGTTGGATCTTATGATGTTTTCTCCCCCTCTACTCTCTTGTAATGGATTGAGTTTTCCCGTTTGAAGTTATCTTATCGGATTGAGTCTTTTATGAGAACACTTGATGTATGTCTTGCCATGCTTATCTGTGGTGACAATGGGATATCATGTGCCACTTGATGTATGTTTTGGTGACCAACTTGCGGGTTCCGCCCATGAACCTATGCATAGGGGTTGGCACACGTTCTTGACTCTCCGGTAGAAACTTTGGGGCACTCTTTGAAGTACTTTGTGTTGGTTGAGTAGATGAATCTGAGATTGTGTGATGCATATCGTATAATCATGCCCACGGATACTTGAAGTGACAATGGAGTATCTAGGTGACATTAGGGTTTTGGTTGATTTGTGTCTTAAGGTGTTATTCTAAGTACGAACTCTTGAATAGATTGATCCGAAAGAATAACTTTGAGGTGGTTTCGTACCCTACCATAATCTCTTCGTTCGTTCTCAGCTATTAGTGTCTTTGGAGTGACTCTTTGTTGCATGTTGAGGGATTGTTATATGATCTATCTATGTTATTATTGTTGAGAGAACTTGCACTAGTGAAAGTATGAACCCTAGGCCTTGTTTCCTATCATTGCAATACTGTTTACGCTCACTTTTATCGCTTGCTACCTTGCTATTTTTATAATTTCAGATTACAAATACCTTTATCTACCATCTATTTTACACTTGTATCACCATCTCTTCGCCGAACTAGTGCACCTATACCATTTACCATTGTATTGGGTGTGTTGGGGACACAAGAGACTCTTTGTTATTTGGTTGCAGGGTTTTGAGAGAGACCATCTTCATCCTACGCCTCCTACGGATTGATAAACCTTAGGTCATCCACTTGACGGAAATTTGCTACTGTCCTACAAACCTGTGCACTTGCAGGCCTAACAATGTCTACAAGAAGAAGGTTGTGTAGTAGACATCAAGCTCTTTTCTGGCGCCGTTGCCGGGGAGGTGAGTGCTTGAAGGTATATCTTTAGATCTTGCAATCGAATCTTTTTGTTTCTTGTTTTATCACTAGTTTAGTTTATAAAAGAAAACTAAAAAAATGGTGTTGAGTTTGTCTCATACGCTTCGTCTCTTTAATATCTTTTGTGAGTTTGATGGAAAGGAAAATTGTGCTCAAGTGCTAGAAGAAGAATGCATTAAAATGCTTGATACTAAATCTTTGAATGATGAGCATGATTGCAATGTTGTTAGTATAAACTCCTTGAATATCCATAGTAATAATGATGATTGTTCTTGTCATGATCAAAATATCTCAAAATATCTCTTATGAGCATGTCAACTTTTTGTGGAGTTCATGTTTGCATGAACACACCAAATAGAGAAGATATATATTGCAAGAAGCATAAGTATTTAGAAACTAAGAGGTTGCAAGAAAGGCTAGATAAGAGTGCGGAGAATTTAAGATATCTTCCCCGTTGTGAATTTTGCAATGAACAAGATCATTTACATCTCCAATGCCAATTGTTTCATGATCGAATTGTGTCCAAAAATTGTGATGATTTGATCTCCCTTTCTCACTACAATGAACTTAGATTGTTTTTGGGTTATGAAGAGTTGAAACGTTTAACTAAGCCTATTCCAGAATTTAATCTTAAGCATTTCCTTGATATTGATCTAGAAAAGATTTATACGTTTTGTGCGGAGAATTGCATTGAAAATCCTTATATTGCCAATTACCTAAAGAAAAGAAAGCACATAGAAGATGATGAGAATACTAATGAACGGGAAGAGACTTCCCAATATCCTCCTATTATTTCTTATGATGAATCAGGTAACGAGGAGGAGCTTTCTTTTCAACCAATCTCGTCAATAAGGAGCTCAAAGAGGAAGGTTGAACCCACACATAATGTGAAGAAGAAAAGGAAAAGAAGGGGCAACAAAGGTCAAAAGGTATCCCTTCCAAATGATGTTGCTCCTACTACTTGTGATGATGATAATTTCTATACTATTGGTGCTATCCATACTATTAATGATGAGGGTGATTATGCTTATGATATGAAAAGGCCCAAGCTTGGGGAACCTATGTTTGATGAGAATGACATATTTGAGAATATATTTGCTGAAATTAATGTTTGTCCCAAGCTTTGGGATGCTACGTTTAGTGAAGATGATATTTTTAGTATCCCAAGTTTTGATATGCAAAGTTGTTATGATGATAGCATGCCTCCTACTTATGATGATTATATTGATGAAAGTGGGTTCGGAAGAGTGTCAACTTTAGGAATTAGTGATCCCACTATTTTGGAGGATGTTGAATTTTATTGTGATGAATATGAAAGTGGATTTGGAAGAGTGTCAACTTTATTTAGTGATTCCACTATCTTGGGAGAGGTTTCAATCGATTATGATTAGAACGAAGTTGCTACTTATGATGATTATTGTGACGAAACTTATGCTATAAAAACTAGTGATGATTATATTTATAAAACTTGTCATGATTATGATTACCCTTTTTCTGAACATTACTCTTTTAATGTGGAAACAATTTTTAGTGTTCGAGTCTCTTATGATACTCCCACCATTCCGAATGAGAAGAATTTTGCTTATGTGGAGAGTAATAAATTTTCTATGCTTGTAGATCATGAAAAGAATGTTTTAGGTGCTAGTTATATTGTTGAATTCATTCATGATGCTACTGAAAATTATTATGAGGGCGGAACATATGCTTGTAGGAATTACAATAATGTCAAGTTTCCACTCTATGTGTTGAAATTCTTGAGGCTATGCTTGTTTTGCCTTCCTATGCTAGTTGATTATTGTTCCCATAAGTTGTTTGCTCACAAAATCCCTATGCATAGGAAGTGGGTTAGGCTTAAATGTGCTAGTCATATGCTTCATGATGCTCCCGGCATTAAAGAAAAGCGCTTGTTGGGGGACAACCCAATATTTACCCTTACTGTTTTGTGTGTCCAGATGATTATGCTACTTTATTAATCATGTTTTATAGCTTTTGTTTCAATAAAGTGCCAAGTAGAACCTTTGGGAAGACTTGGGTGAAGTTTATGTGATCTTGCTGTAAAAAACAGAAACTTTAGCGCTCACGAGATTAGCTGCCATTTTTTACTGGAGAGTGATTTTAGGTTGATTCTTTTTGAAGATGATTAACAGACAAATTCCTCAGGTCCACAAATTTATTTAATAATTTTTGGAGTTCCAGAAGTATACGTGTGATGCAGATTACAACAGACTGTTTTGTTTTTGACAGATTCTGTTTTCATTGTATTGTTTGCTTATTTTGATGAATCTATGGCTAGTATGTAAGGGTATGAACCATAGAGAAGTTAGAATACAGTAGGTTTTACACAAATTTGAATTTAGAATGAGTTTATTACAGTACCCTAAGTGGTGGTTTTATTTTCTTATACTAACGGAGCTTATGAGTTTTGTTTTGAGTTTTGTGTGGTTGAAGTTTTCAAGTTTTGGGTAAAGATTCGATGGACTATGGAATAAGGAGTGGCAAGAGCCTAATATTGGGGATGCCCAAGGCACCCCAAGGTAATATTAAAGGACAACCAAGAGCCTAAGCTTGGGGATGCCCCGGATGGCATCCCCTCTTTTGTCTTCGTTCATCGGTAACTTTACTTGGAGCTATATTTTTATTCGACAAATGATATGTGTTTTGCTTGGAGTGTCATTTTCTTTTGTTAGTATTTGCTTAATGTTAGTTAGAATAATGTTTTGCATCTTTATTTTAAATAAAAATGTCAAGGATAGACTTTGCCATGCTTATTTTGCTAGTATACATGTTGCTGTTTGAAAACAGAAAGTTTACCGCTGTTGCAGAAATTCCCTAGAAAAGTCAGAGAGTGATATAATGTTGAATCGTTTTGCATGATGAGCTCTGATAAATCTTATACATCATAGTATTTTTCTTATAATTTTTGGAGTTAGGGAAGTATTGATACTCTTGCATTCTTTACAGACTATACTGTTTTGACAGATTGCTGTTATGGTTGCATTGTTTGCATATGTTTGCTTGTTTAATGATTCTATTTGAGGATAGGAGTATTAAATATGTAGAGACATTTAGTATTCAATGTTGAATAATAACGTTAGTGATTTGTTACAGTAGAAGATGATATGGTTTTGCATTGGTTTATACTAACCTATCTCACGAGTTCTTGTTGAGTTTGGTGTGGATGAAGCTTTTGATAAAAAGAAAAACCATGATATGAGAGGAATTAAGGAGACACAAAAGCTCAAGCTTGGGGATGCCCAAGGCACCCCAAGATAATATTTCAATAAGTCTCAAGCATCTAAGCTTGGGGATGCCCCGGTAAGCATCCCACCTTTCTTCTTCAACAACTATCGGTTAGTATTGGTTGAGCCTAAGTTTTTGCTTCTTCACATGAGTTGTGCTATCGTTGCAATGTCATTTTATTTTGTTTTTCTTGCTGCTTGAATACAATACCAAGATCTGGATTCTTTAATGAGAGAGAGTCTTCATATAGCTACATAATTATTTAGCTACTCATTGATCTTCACTTATATCTTTTTGGAGTAGTTTGTCATTTACTTATGTGCTTCACTTATATCCTATGACTAAATGGTTGAATAAGTTGATTGTCATAAATCTGAAATTATATATGTCTCTTTTGCATATCCCATGGGGAGTAATGACTTCACATCTAAGAAGTAGAGGTTGTAAATTTATTGACGATTAGTAAGCATTGTATTAGTCATTTGAAAAATTCATGAAAGAATATTGAAGGAAGAGAGATTTCACATATAAATATATTATCATATACATCTTTTATAATTGTGAGCACTCATTAAGTATGACATGGTAAAGAGTTGATGTTGGACAAGGAAGAAAACTTAATGGGTTATGTTTTCTCGCATCTCAGTTAAAGTATATTGTCATGGATCATTCAAACATGTTGAGCTTGCCTTTCCCCCTCATGCTAGCCAAAAATTCCTAGCACCAAGTAGAGATACTACTTGTGCTTCCAAATATCCTTAAACCCAGTTTTTGCCATGAGAGTCCACCATACCTACCTATGGATTGAGTAAGATCCTTCAAGTAAGTTGTCATCGGTGCAAGCAATAAAAATTGCTCTCTAAATATACATGACTTATTAGTGTGGAGAAAATAAGCTTTGTACGAACTTGTTATGGAAGCAATAAAAGCGACGGACTGCATAATAAAGGTCCATATACAAGGGGCAATATAAAGTGACGTTCTTTCACATTAAGATTTTGTGTATCCAACCCTAAAAGCGCATGACAACCTCTGCTTCCCTCTGTGAAGGGCCTATCTTTACTTTATGTCTTTTACTTTATGCAAGAGTCAAGGTGATCTTCACCTTTCCCTTTTTTATTTTATCCTTTGGCAAGCACTTTGTGGTGGGGTAATCCTGATATATATATCCAATTGGATGTACGTTAGCATGAATTATTATTGTTGACATCACCCAAAGGTGAATACGTTTGGAGGCAACATTATAAGCCACAATCTTTCTCTGTGTCTGATTAAAACTTCATAACCACAAGTATTGCGTGAGTGTTAGCAATTGTAGAAGACTATATGATAGTTGAGTATGTGAAGTTTGCTAAATCAAAGCTCTGACATAGACTCTTCCTGAAAGTAAGATGAATTGCAATTGTTTGATGACTAAGAATGAAGTTTGCTAGTTTTCAAGAAAGTTTATGGTCTATGCTTTAACATGTGAATAGCTTGTTACTTGATTATGAAAAGTTTTATGAGATGAACTACTGTTATGACATATATTGATGCTAGTAAAGGTGATTGAAATTATCATTGATCAAACTTGTGCACCTCTAGCATTCACACTTCATAAATTCTTTCTTTATCATTTACCTACTCGAGGACGAGTAGGAATTAAGCTTGGGGATGCTGATACGTCTCCAACGTATCTATAATTTATGAAGCATTCATGCTATTTTATTATCTGTTTTGAATTATTATGGGCTTTATTATACACTTTTATATTACTTTTGGGACTAACCTCTTAACCGAAGGCCCAACCCATATTGTTGTTTTATTGCCTGTTTCAGTATTTCAAAGAAAAGGAATATCAAACGGAGTCCAAACGGAACGAAACATTCGGCAGCGTGATTTTTTGGAAGAATATCATCCAGGAGACTTGGAGTTCACGTCAGAAGAGCCTCGAGGAGGCCACGAGATAGGAGGGCGCCCCCCCCCCCACTGGGCGTGCGCCCTGTCTCGTGGGCCCCTAGAGCACCTCCCGACCGACTTCTTTTGCCTATATAAACCTACGTACCCTAAAAACATCGAATATCAAGATAGATCGGGAGTTCCGCTGCTGTAAGCCTCTGTAGCCACCAGAAACCTCTCGGGAGCCCTTCACGGCACCCTACCGGAGGGGGGATCCTTCACCGGTGGCCATCTTCATCATCCCGGCGCTCTCCATGATGAGGAGGGAGTAGTTCACCCTCGAGGCTGAGGGTATGTACCAGTAGCTATGTGTTTGATCGCTCTGTCCCTCTCGTGTTCTCTCTCGTGTTCCCTCTATGGCACGATCTTGATGTATCCCGAGCTTTGCTATTATAGTTGGATCTTATGATGTTTTCTCCCCCTATACTCTCTTGTAATGGATTGAGTTTTCCCGTTTGAAGTTATCTTATCGGATTGTGTCTTTTATGAGAACACTTGATGTATGTCTTGCCATGCTTATCTGTGGTGACAATGGGATATCATGTGCCACTTGATGTATGTTTTGGTGACCAACTTGCGGGTTCCGCCCATGAACCTATGCATAGGGGTTGGCACACGTTCTTGACTCTCCGGTAGAAACTTTGGGGCACTCTTTGAAGTACTTTGTGTTGGTTGAGTAGATGAATCTGAGATTGTGTGATGCATATCGTATAATCATGCCCACGGATACTTGAAGTGACAATGGAGTATCTAGGTGACATTAGGGTTTTGGTTGATTTGTGTCTTAAGGTGTTATTCTAAGTACGAACTCTTGAATAGATTGATCCGAAAGAATAACTTTGAGGTGGTTTCGTACCCTACCATAATCTCTTCGTTCGTTCTCAGCTATTAGTGTCTTTGGAGTGACTCTTTGTTGCATGTTGAGGGATTGTTATATGATCTATCTATGTTATTATTGTTGAGAGAACTTGCACTAGTGAAAGTATGAACCCTAGGCCTTGTTTCCTATCATTGCAATACTGTTTATGCTCACTTTTATCGCTTGCTACCTTGCTATTTTTATAATTTCAGATTACAAATACCTTTATCTACCATCTATTTTACACTTGTATCACCATCTCTTCGCCGAACTAGTGCACCTATACCATTTACCATTGTATTGGGTGTGTTGGGGACACAAGAGACTCTTTGTTATTTGGTTGCAGGGTTGTTTGAGAGAGACCATCTTCATCCTATGCCTCCTACGGATTGATAAACCTTAGGTCATCCACTTGAGGGAAATTTGCTACTATCCTACAAACCTGTGCACTTGCGGGCCCAACAACGTCTACAAGAAGAAGGTTGTGTAGTAGACATCAACGATGATCTCGCGCTCGCTCGCGGTCGTAGCGTGGTGTGCTTCGGGATCTTTGGTGAAGCGATGTGTGCGATGGTCCATCTTGGTGGGGAGCTTGCCAATGTCGACACCAGGCTTGAGGCAGAGAACCGCCGCTTGGAGGATGAGTGGCAGCAGCTGAAGGTAGCCATCAATCTTGGGAAGCTCAATCCTGATGAAATCGAAGCGCGCGCGGCAGCCTTGCTCGCGGCTTCTCGTGAAGCATGCGCCCGTGCCATGGAAGAGGTCGAGGCAGCCGCCGTGAGGCGGCTGAGGAGCGGGAGCGAGATCTTCTGTCCTCAATTGCGGCCCTGTAGCGCGAAGTCGAGGTGCATCGCGCCCTGCTGGCCTCCTCACCAGGCGAGGTGGCCCTTGCTGAGGCGGAGCTTTTGAGGCGCCATGAAGACTTGACGCTGGATGTCGTGGAACACAGCTTGGCGCTAGAGAGGCTGGAGGTGAGGGAGCGACAGGCCACGGTTGCTGAGGACGCCGTCGCCACCCGAGAAGCTCTAGTCCAGGTGGAGGTGGAGAAGAGGGTGGCGAAGGCACGCACTGAGCTGGATGGAAGGCACCGCCTGGAACTGGAGCTGCTTAGGGCTGAGCTTGAGGGCCGGACCTCCGTCCTGAAGACCGAGCTGCAAGTTGTGGAGCGGCGCGAGAGATATCCTCCGAATCTGCCCTGAATGCTGCTCGTGCTGAGATATCCTCTCCCCGGAAGCAAGCCGACGACATCGCCTCCCTCTTGGAGAAGGCTTCGAGTGAAAAGTGTCCCCGCCTGACACTGGAGCATGAGCACGGCTCCATGCTCTAAGGACTACGCGTCAGAGCCAACAATGCCTTGGGTGCTATTTGCAATGAGAGCGCTCCTCACCCGCATGAGCGCGACTACGCCAGCCATCTCAACTTCTTTACTACTATCGTGACCCGCCTGGAAGACCAGGCCGCAAAAGCTCGCCGGCTTGTTGACGAGAGGATCCGGGGCCTCCTCGGGCGTGCACTCTCGCGTATCTTCAGCAACATCCTGACCCTTGATTCTCACTTTGACTTCGGCACCGTGCTAGCCCCCGTGCCTACGGCCACCCAAGACAAGCTCTCCAAGTGGGTGGATGGCCATGTGAACACCCTGGTGAAGGAGCTAACTCCTGAGGATGACACGCCGTGCTCGCGGCCAAAGAAGCTGGAGCGGGTGGTGATGACAAGGAGGACGGCAGCCACGATGCGGACAACGCAGATGGGAGTGACGAAGAAGGCACGTCCAGCTAGGCCCGTGTTTCCTTTCGCTTTGACCTGTATAACGAAAACTTGAACGCATTCTTGTGAGAGAATTTTGAGAAGGGGGTGCCCCTTATGATGTATGGGATTGTAAAACATTTTTGAAAAGGCTCCCGGAGCGGGGCCCCACAGGGCTGCGGGCTGTTGAGCGGGGCAGTTGTTTTATGACTTATCTTGGATTCCATGGGTCCCGAACAGGGCCCAGTGTCGCGGCAGCGCTCCTCCTCCTAAGACAAGCCCGACATGGGCTCGCGAGGCTTTATGCCTCTTGAGGGGTGTGCCGGCCTGCCATAGAGTGCCTCGTGAGGAGCCAATTGCCAGACCGTGGCGAGGTGGGCGGGGGGCGGCCGCATCCTCGAGCCCCCGTGGGGAGCGATCGGTACCCATGCGTACACCATACCCAGCCCCCGCTCGCGAGGCGCTTGGGGGCAGGGCAGCAGTCACGAGCTCTAGAAAGAACAAAAGAACTGAAGGCAAGAGAGCGACACGAAACGAGAAAACTCCCCCCATTTTATAAACGCATGAAAAACAAATGCTTCAAAAGGCGGCAAGCAAATACAAAAGGGAGGAAAAAAGCAGGCAGCCGCGTCCGGCGCCTAGCTAGTCTTCGGTCTTCAGTCTTCTCACCAGTGCGGAGCTAAGTGCTTGCACTAGCTAGGCATAGTCATTGGGGATAGTGTCGACGGCCAGAGCGGAGCATGGTGCTTCCACTAGGACATGGGTGGGAGCCCTCGTGAGGCCCCAGGGCGGCACTCAGGAGACTCCGGGGCGTGTACAACCCCAGTCATTATTACGTGGGAGTGTCACGAGCGGAGACCTTCACAGGTCGGAGCCTTGCTTCATGTCGCCCGACGAGGACCTGTCGTGCGCCGCCCCCGACCATCGTTGGGAAGACCGGAAACCAAGACAAGACCAAGGGGCAAGGGGGACGCTGGCGTCGTCCTCGGCGATCGTAGGGCCCCCGCCGAGGAGAAGGGCCCGTCGGCGCCTTCCCCGGCAGGGAACCTACCTCCAGACAGGGCCCTGCTCCGCACGGTGCAACGAGGGCCCTGCCGCCGGGCTTCCCCCGTGCTGCTCCCAGCGTCCTTCGCGTTCCTGCGGGGGATCCGGCGTCCTAAGAGTCCTGGTGGCTCCTGCGTCCTGGTTCACCTGCGATCCATGGTCAGTGTAAGCGTGCCCCGGCGTTAGTTGTACCAAGAGGCCGCCGCCTTTGGAGACGTCGGTAGGGCTTGGTGGTGGTTCGAAGGAGAGCTCGACCTCATGTATGTCCAGCGCCCAGCCTGGTGTGGGGGATCGGCTGGGGCCCTCTCCTCGCGCGTGCCTTGGGTCCATCGCTTCGGGGACGTAGGCTTCCGAGCTGTTCGTGCCAGAAGCGCCGCCCGGCTGCCTCACGCTCCCGCCTTCTTCAGTTGCCCTCTGATCCTGTTGGCCAGGGGCTTGCACTCCAACGCGGCCCCTGGTGATGTCGGCTGGAGCAGCCCCGTGCCAAGGGGGCACATTCGGGGTGACGCGGGCTGCTCCGCGGGGCCGACCAGCATCGAGAGGCTCCCTAGAACCCTGGGAGGGGGCGCGCGGTTATGTCAAGGATGAGCACGCGCCCCCACCACCGCTTGCAACATGGGCAGGGTGCAGAATGGCGCCGCCCCCCTGTATGCCGCATCCAGCAGCTCGACGACTCATTCCAGCAGGGCGTCGCGGCCGCTCTCCAGCAGCCTGCACCGCAAGAGCTCCCGAGCCACGATGATCAATGCCTGCATGTTTGCTTTTCCCTGCCTGAGTGCGGGGCGATTGCTGCAGCATAGTTCGCAGATCGCGCGGCTGCGCGGTTGCGGCGCAGCGCCAGTGGAGAGGGTTGCGCCGCACGCCTCCTGCGGTCGGCCACCCCCGGCAGGACGCAGGCTGCGAGCAGGGCTGAGTGGAGGCCTTCTTCTTCGGCGGGCGCTGCCGAGGAGGCCTGGACGACCCAGTGCTCGAAATGCGCTCGCGGGGTGTCGGCAATGGCATCAGTGGAGCGGCGGACGACTGGTCGACGGAAGGGAAGATCCGACGCACCCCTACCTGGCACGCCAAATGTTGGATTTTGGGATCCGGCAACCCTTGAGAGGTTCGAACTCTAGGGTGCATGCGGAGATCTCAACCTGCCCAGCCCACCTACTCGCGGTCCTCCTAAGCCTAACGTGTTGAGCTCAAAGAGACAAAAGATACAGAGATGTATACAGGTTCAGGCCACCATTGTGGTTTAATACCCTACACCAGTGTGGTGTGGTGGATTGCCTCGATGGGCTATGTTGGGGAACATTGCAGAAAATTAAAAATTTTCCTACGGTTTCACCACGATCCATCTATGAGTTCATCTAAGCAACGAGTCATGGGAGAGAGATTGCATCTACATACCACTTGTAGATCGCGTGCGGAAGCGTTTAAGGGAACGGTGATGATGGAGTCGTACTCACCGTGATTCAAATCACCAATGACCAAGTGCTGAACGGACAGCACCTCCGCGTTCAACACACATACAGTACGGACGAAGTCTCCTCCTTCTTGATCTAGCAAGGGGGAAGGAGAGGTTGACGAAGAAGGCTCCAGCAGCAGCACGATGGCGTGATGATGGTGGAGAGGCAGTACTCCAACAGGGCTTCGCCAAGCGCTCAACGGAGGAGGAGAGGTGTTGGGGAGGGGAGGGGCTGCACCTTGGATCAGGTGTTCAGCCCTCCCCTTGCCCCTCTATTTATAGGGGAAGGGGGAAGGGGGCCGGCCCCCTCTATATGATATCTAGAGGGGGGGCGGCGGCCAAGGAGGGGGCTTGCCCCCCAAGCAAAGGGGGTGCACCCCCCTTAGGGTCCCCCCCAACCCTAGGCGCATGGGCCCAAGGGGGGCGCCCAGCCCTCCAGGGGCTGGTTCCCTACCCCATGCGGCCCATGAGGCCCTCCGAGAGGGGTGGCCCCTCCCGGTGGACCCTCGGAACCCTTCCGGTGGCCCCGGTACAATACCGATAAGCCCCCGAAACTTTCCGGTGTCCGCATGACAACTTCCCATATATAAATCTTTACCTCCGGACCCTTCCGGAACTCCTCGTGATGTCCGGGATCTCATCCGGACTCCGAACAACATTTGGTAATCACATACAAGTCTTCCTAATAACCCTAGCGTCACCGAACCTTAAGTGTGTAGACCCTACGGGTTCGGGAGACACGCAGACATGACCGAGATGGCTCTCCGGTCAATAACCAACAGCGGGATCTAGATACCCATGTTGGCTCCCACATGCTCCTCGATGATGTCATCGGATGAACCACGATGTCGAGGATTCAAGCAACCCCGTATACTATACCCTTTGTCAATCGGTACATTACATGCCCGAGACTCGATCATCGGTATCCCAATACCTCGTTCAGTCTCGTTACCGGCAAGTCACTTTACTCTTACTGTAATGCATGATCCCGTGACCAAACACTTGGTCACTTTGAGCTCATTATGATGATGCATTACCGAGTGGGCCCAGAGATACCTCTCCGTCATACGGAGCGACAAATCCCAGTCTCGATCCGTGTCAACCCAACAGACACTTTCGGAGATACCTGTAGTGCACCTTTATAGTTACCCAGTTACATTGTGACGTTTGGTACACCCAAAGCACTCCTACGGTATCCGGGAGTTACACAATCTCATGGTCTAAGGAAGAGATACTTGACATTGGAAAAGCTCTAGCAAAACGAACTACACGATCTTGTGCTATGCTTAGGATTGGGTCTTGTCCATCACATCATTCTCCTAATGATGTGATCCCGTTGTCAACGACATCTAATGTCCATAGTCAGGAAACCATGACTATCTGTTGACCAACGAGCTAGTCAACTAGAGGTTTACTAGGGATGTATTGTGGTCTATGTATTCACACGTGTATTACGATTTCCGGATAATACAATTATAACATGAATAAAAGACAATTATCATGAACAAGGAAATATAATAATAATCCTTTTATTATTGCCTCTAGGGCATATTTCCAACAGTCTCCCACTTGCACTAGAGTCAATAATCTAGTTACATTGTGATGAGTCGAACACCCATAGAGTTCTGGTGTTGATCATGTTTTGCTCGCGAGAGATGTTTAGTCAATGGATCTGCGACATTCAGATCCGTATGTACTTTGCAAATATCTATGTCTCCATCTTGAACATTTTCACGGATGGAGTTGAAGCGACGCTTGATGTGCTTGGTCTTCTTGTGAAACCTGGGCTCCTTGGCAAGGGCAATAGCTCCAGTGCTGTCACAGAAGAGTTTGATCGGCCCCGACACATTGGGTATGACTCCTAGGTCGGTGATGAACTCCTTCACCCAAATTGCTTCATGCGCTGCCTCCGAGGCTGCCATGTACTCCTCTTGACATGTAGATCCCGCCACGACGCTCTGCTTGCAGCTGCACCAGCTTACTGCTCCACCATTCAACATATACATGTATCCGGTTTGTGACTTAGAGTCATCCAGATCTGTGTCGAAGCTAGCGTCGACGTAACCCTTTACGACGAGCTCTTCGTCACGTCCATAAACGAGAAACATGTCCTTTGTCCTTTTCAGGTACTTCAGGATATTCTTGACCGCTTTCTAGTGTTCCTTGCCGGGATTACTTTGGTACCTTCCTGCCAAACTTACGGCAAGGTTTACATCAGGTCTAGTACACAACATGGCATACATAATAGATCCTATGGCTGAGGCATAGGGGATGACGCTCATCTCTTCTTTATCTTTTGCCGTGGTCGGGCATTGAGCCGAGCTCAATCTCACACCTTGCAGTACAGGCAAGAACCCTTTCTTGGACTGATCCATTTTGAACTTCTTCAAAATCTTATCAAGGTATGTGCTTTGTGAAAGACCTATGAGGCGTCTCAATCTATCCCTATAGATCTTGATGCCTAATATATATGCAACTTCTCCAAGGTCCTTCATTGAAAAACACTTATTCAAGTAGGCCTTAATGTTGTCCAAGAATTCTATATCATTTCCCATCAAAAGTATGTCATCTACATATAATATGAGAAATGCTACAGAGCTCCCACTCACTTTCTTGTAAACGCAAGCTTCTCCATAAGTCTGCATAAACCCAAACGCTTTGATCATCTCATCAAAGCGAATGTTCCAACTCCGAGATGCTTGCACCAGCCTATAAATGGATCGCTGGAGCTTGCGTACTTTGTTAGCATTCTTAGGATCGACAAAACCCTCCGGCTACATCATATACAGTTCTTCCTTAATATGCCCGTTAAGGAATGCCGTTTTGACGTCCATCTGCCATATCTCATAATCATAGTATGCGGAAATTGCTAACATGATTCGGACGGACTTAAGCTTCTTACGGGAGAGAAAGTCTCATCGTAGTCAATCCCTTGAACTTGTCGATAACCCTTAGCGACAAGTCGAGCTTTATAGATGGTGACATTACCATCCGCGTCCGTCTTCTTCTTAAAGATCCATTTGTTTTCTATCGCTCGCCGATCATCGGGCAAGTCAGTCAAAGTCCATACTTTGTTTTCATACATGGATTCTATCTCGGATTTCATGGCTTTTAGCCATTTGTTGGAATCTGGGCCCGCCATCGCTTCTTCATAGTTCGAAGGTTCACCGTTGTCTAACAACATGATTTCCAGGACAGGGTTGCCATACCACTCTGGTGTGGAACGTGTCCTTGTGGACCTACGAAGTTCAGTAGCAACTTGATCAGAAGTACCTTGATCATCATCATTAATTTCCTCTCCAGTCGGTGTAGGCACCACAGGAACGTTTTCCTGCACTGCACTACTTTCTGGTTCAAGAGGTAGTACTTCATCGAGTTCTACTTTCCTCCCACTTACTCCTTTCGAGAGAAACTCTTTTTCCAGAAAGGATTCGTTCTTGGCAACAAAGATCTTGCCCTCGGATCTTAAGTAGAAGGTATACCCAATGGTTTCCTTAGGGTATCCTATGAAGACGCATTTTTCCGACTTGGGTTCGAGCTTTTCAGGTTGAAGTTTCTTGACATAAGCATCGCATCCCCAAACTTTTAGAAACGACAGCTTAGGTTTCTTCCCAAAGCATAATTCATACGGTGTTGTCTCAACGGATTTAGACGGTGCCCTGTTTAAAGTGAATGTAGTTGTCTCTAGAGCGTATCCCCAAAATGATAGCGGTAAATCGGTAAGAGACATCATAGATCGCACCATATCCAATAGAGTGCGATTACGACATTCGGACACACCGTTACGCTGAGGTGTTCCAGGCGGCGTGAGTTGTGAAACGATTCCACATTTTCTTAAGTGTGTACCAAATTTGTGACTTAAATATTCTCCTCCATGATCCGATCGTAAGAACTTTATCTTTCGGTCACGTTGATTCTCTACTTCATTTTGAAATTCCTTGAACTTTTCAAAGGTCTCGGACTTGTGTTTCATCAAGTAGACATACCCATATCTACTCAAGTCATCAGTGAGAGTGAGAACATAACGATATCCTCCTCGAGCCTCAACGCTCATTGGACCACACACATCAGTATGTATGATTTCCAATAAGTTGGTTGCTCGCTCCATTGTTCCGGAGAATGGGGTCTTGGTCATTTTGCCCATGAGGCATGGTTCGCATGTGTCAAATGATTCATAATCTAGAGACTCTAAAAGTCCATCAGTATGGAGCTTCTTCATGCGCTTGACACCAATGTGACCAAGGCGGCAGTGCCACAAGTATGTGGGACTATCGTTATCAACTTTACATATTTTGGTATTCACACTATGAATATGTGTAACATTACGTTCGAGATTCATTAAGAATAAACCATTGACCATCGGGGCATGACCATAAAACATATCTCTCATATAAATAGAACAACCATTATTCTCGGATTTAAATGAGTGGCCATATTGTATCAAACGAGATCCAGATACAATGTTCATGCTCAAACTTGGCACTAAATAACAATTATTGAGGTTTAAAACTAATCCCGTAGGTAAATGTAGAGGTAGCGTGCCGACGGCGATCACATCGACCTTGGAACCATTCCCGACGCGCATCGTCACCTCGTCCTTCGCCAGTCTCCGCTTATTCCACAGCTCCTGTTGTGAGTTACAAATGTGAGCAACGGCACCGGTATCAAATACCCAGGAGTTACTACGAGTACTGGTAAGGTACACATCAATTACATGTATATCAAATATACCTTTAGTGTTGCCGGCCTTCTTGTCCGCTAAGTATTTGGGGCAGTTCCGCTTCTAGTGACCCTTCCCCTTGCAATAAAAGCACTCAGTCTCAGGCTTGGGTCCATTCTTTGACTTCTTCCCGACAACTGGCTTACCGGGCGCGGCAACATCTTTGTCGTCCTTCTTGAAGTTCTTCTTACCCTTGCCCTTCTTGAACTTAGTGGTCTTATTGACCATCAACACTTGATGTTCTTTCTTGATTTCAACCTCTGCTGACTTCAGCATTGAGAATACTTCAGGAATGGTCTTTACCATCCCCTGCATATTATAGTTCAACACAAAGCTCTTGTAGCTCGGTGGGAGCAACTGAAGGATTCTGTCAATGACCGCCTCTTCCGGGGGATTGATCTCCAACTGGGACAGGCGGTTGTGCAACCCAGACATTTTGAGTATGTGCTCATTGACAGAACCGTTTTCCTCCATCTTACAACTATAGAACTTGTCGAAGACTTCATATCTCTCGACCCGGGCATGAGCTTGGAAAACCATTTTCAGCTCCTCGAACATCTCATATCCTCCGTGCTTCTCAAAACTCTTTTGGAGACCTGGTTCTAAGCTGTAAAGCATGCCGCACTGAACGAGGGAGTAATCATCAACGCGTGATTGCCAAGTGTTCATAACGTCTTGGTTCTCTGGGATGGGTGCTTCACCTAGCGGTGCATCTAGGACATAATCTTTCTTGGCTGCTATGAGGATGATCCTCAGGTTCCGGACCCAGTCCGAATAGTTGCTGCCATCATCTTTTAGCTTGGTTTTCTCTAGGAACGCGTTGAAGTTCATGTTAACATGAGCGTTGGCCATTTGATCTACAAGACATATTTTGCAAAAGTTTTAGACTATGTTCATGATAATTAAGTTCATCTAATCAAATTATTTAATGAACTCCCACTCAGATTAGACATCCCTCTAGTCATCTAAGTGTTACACGATCCGAGTTGACTAGGCCGTGTCCGATCATCACGTGAGACGGACTAGTCATCATCGGTGAACATCTCCATGTTGATCGTATCTTCCATACGACTCGTGTTCGACCTTTCGGTCTCTGTGTTCCGAGGCAATGTCTGTACATGCTAGGCTCGTCAAGTTAACCCTAAGTGTTCTGCATGTGTAAATCTGTCTTACACCCATTGTATGTGAACTTAAGGATCTATCACACCCGATCATCATGTGGTGCTTCGAAATGACGAACTTTAGCAACGGTTCACAGTCAGGGGGAACACTTTCTTGAAATTATTATAAGGGATCATCTTATTTACTACCGCCGTTCTAAGTAAACAAGATGCATAAAACATAATAAACATCACATGCAATTATATAGTAGTGACATGATATGGCCAATATCATATAGCTCCTTCGATCTCCATTTTTGGGGCTCCATGATCATCTTTGTCACCGGCATGACACCATGATCTCCATCATCATGATCTCCATCATTGTGTCTTCATGAAGTTGTCACGCCAATCAACTACTTCTACTTCTATGGCTAACGCGTTTAGCAATAAAGTAAAGTAATTTACATGGCGTTCTTCAATGACACGCAGGTCATACAAAAAATAAAGACAACTCCTATGGCTCCTGCCGGTTGTCATACTCATCGACATGCAAGTCGTGATTCCTATTACAAGAACATGATCTCATACATCACAATATATCATTCATCATTCATCACAACTTCTGGCCATATCACATCACATGACAATTGCTGAAAAACAAGTTAGACGTCCTCTAATTGTTGTTGCATCTTTTACGTGGCTGCAATTGGGTTCTAGCAAGAACGTTTTCTTACCTACGAATAACCACGACGTGATTTTGTTAACTTCTATTTACCCTTCATAAGGACCCTTTTCATCTAATCCGCTCCAACTAAAGTAGAAGAGACAGACACCCGCTAGCCACCTTATGCACCTAGTGCATGTCAGTCGGTGGAACCTGTCTCACGTAAGCGTGCGTGTAAGGTCGGTCCGGGCCGCTTCATCCCACAATACCGCTGAAGCAAGAAAATACTAGTAGCGGCAAGCAAGTTTACAAGATCTACGCCCACAACAAAATTGTGTTCTACTCGTGCAATAGAGAACTACGCATAGACCTAGCTCATGATGCCACTGTTGGGGAACGTTGCAGAAAATTAAAATGTTTCCTACGGTTTCACCAAGATCCATCTATGAGTTCATCTAAGCAACGAGTCATGGGAGAGAGATTGCATCTACATACCACTTGTAGATCGCGTGCGGAAGCGTTCAAGGGAACGGTGATGATGGAGTCGTACTCGCCGTGATTCAAATCACCGATGACCAAGTGCTGAACGGACAGCACCTCCGCGTTCAACACACGTACGGCACGGACGACGTCTCCTCCTTCTTGATCCAGAAGGGGGAAGGATAGGTTGAGGAAGAAGGCTCCCACAGCAGCACGATGGCGTGATGATGGTGGAGAGGCAGTACTCCGACAGGGCTTCGCCAAGCGCTCAACGGAGGAGGAGAGGTGTTGGGGAGGGGAGGGGCTGCGCCTTGGATCAGGTGTTCAGCCCTCCCCTTGCCCCTCTATTTATAGGGGAAGGCGGAAGGGGGCCGGCCCCCTCTAGATGAGATCTAGAGGGGGGACGACGGCCAGGGAGGGGGCTTGCCCCCCAAGCAAAGGGGGTGCGCCCCCCTTAGGGTCCCCCCCCAACCCTAGGCGCATGGCCCCAAGGGGGGGCGCCCAGCCCTCCAGGGGCTGGTTCCCTGCCCCATGCGGCCCATGAGGACCTCCGAGAGGGGTGGCCCCTCCTGGTGGACCCCCGGAACCCTTCCGGTGGCCCCGGTACAATACCGATAAGCCCCCGAAACTTTCCGGTGTCCGCATGACAACTTCCCATATATAAATCTTTACCTACAGTCCCTTCCGGAACTCCTCATGACGTCCGAGATCTCATCCGGGACTCCGAACAACATTTGGTAATCACATACAAGTCTTCCTAATAACTCTAGCGTCACCGAACCTTAAGTGTGTAGACCCTACGGGTTCGGGAGACACACAGACATGACCGAGACGGCTCTCCGGTCAATAACCAACAGCAGGATCTGGATACCCATGTTGGCTCCCACATGCTCCTCGATGATGTCATCGGATGAACCATGATGTCGAGGATTCAAGCAACCCCGTATACTATTCCCTTTGTCAATCAGTACGTTACATGCCCGAGACTCGATCGTCGGTATCCCAATACCTCGTTCAGTCTCGTTACCGGCAAGTCACATTACTCGTACTGTAATGCATGATCCTGTGACCAAACACTTGGTCACTTTGAGCTCATTATGATGATGCATTACCGAGTGGGCCCAGAGATACCTCTCCGTCATACGGAGCGACAAATCCCAGTCTCGATCCGTGTCAACCCAACAGACACTTTCGGAGATACCTGTAGTGCACCTTTATAGTCACCCAGTTACATTGTGACATTTGGTACACCCAAAGCACTCCTACGGTATCTGGGAGTTACACAATCTCATGGTCTAAGGAAGAGATACTTGACATTGGAAAAGCTCTAGCAAAACGAACTACATGATCTTGTGCTATGCTTAGGATTGGGTCTTGTCCATCACATCATTCTCCTAATGATGTGATCCCGCTGTCAACGACATCTAATGTCCATAGTCAGGAAACCATGACTATCTGTTGACCAACGAGCTAGTCAACTAGAGGTTTACTAGGGACGTATTGTGGTCTATGTATTCACACGTGTATTACGATTTTCGGATAATACAATTATAGCATGAATAAAAGACAATTATCATGAACAAGGAAATATAATAATAATCCTTTTATTATTGCCTCTAGGGCATATTTCCAATAGGCTATGGATGAACAAGTATAGTGGATGAACAAGCCTCCGGAGGAGAGGTGTTCTTGAGCTGGTGTGGTGTTCTACTTGTACTGGGTTTGGTCTGTCCGTCCCGTCTCATATCCCCTTTTCTATGGTGGTGGCTAGTCCTATTTATAGCGACCTTGGTCCTCTTCCCATATATGAGCGGGAAGGGATTCCACAATGGCGGGACTTGAAAGGGGACAAGTAGTACAGTCTATCCTGACAAAAGTAGTCTTCACCTGCGAAAAGCCTCTGGTCATGACGCTGTGGTGGGCTCGCTGATGACCTCCGTCCTGCCGTCCTGGCGGTCTTGGTCTCGTTGCACCGAAATGGAAACCTTTGGTTGATTCCTCGGGACTCTGCGCATGTGGCTTGCCTCCCTTCCACCAAAGAGGAAACCTACGCACCGCGCCCGCCTGGCACCCGTCTGGCCTTGGTCGTCATGGCTCGCGTCAGCTGAGCCTCGTGAGGTATCTTGCATAGAACTCTCCGCCCCTCAGGAGCCGTCCAGAGGAGGCTGCTTCCTTCGGGGGTCTTGGCGTCGTCCGCCTCGCGAGGGTCTTGTGGTGTTGGTGTTGAAGCTGGGCCATACCAGGCCATCGATGGAGCCACGTGGTGGGCCGCAGGCAGGCAGGGCTCGATACCCCCAAATCTAGGATGCCGACAAAAATGTCTTTGAAGTCCCGATTCTAAACCGTAAAGCATGGCACACTGAACTATCGAGTAGTCATCACCTTTGCTCTGCCAGACGTTCATAATGGCCGCAGTTGCTCCTGAATCAGGCCTTGCACCTACCAGTGCTTCTAGGACGTAATTCTTCTATGCACCAATGAGGATAATCCGCAAGTTACGGACCCAGTCCGTGTAATTGCTACCATCATCTTTCAACTTAGCTTTCTCTAGGTATGCATTAAAATTCAAGGGAACTGTAGCACAGGCCATTGATCTACAACAACATAGACATGCAAAAACTATCAGGACTAAGTTCATGATAAATTAAAGTTCAATTCATCATATTACTTAAGAACTCCCACTTAGATAGACATCCCTCTAGTCATCTAAATGATCACGTGATCCAAATCAACTAAACCATGTCCGATCATCACGTGAGATGGAGTAGTTTTCAATTGTGAACATCTCTATGTTGATCATATCTACTATATGATTCACGTTCGACCTTTCGGTCTCAGTGTTCTGACGCCATATCTACATATGCTACGCTCATCAAGTTTAACCCGAGTATTCTGCATGTGCAAACTAGCTTAGACCCATTGTATGTGAATGTAGAGCTTATCACACCCGATCATCACATGGTGTCTCGGCACGACGAACTCTAGCAACAGTGCTTACTCAGGGAGAACACTTATACCTTGAAATTTATTAAGGGATCATCTTATAATGCTACCATCGTACTAAGCAAAATAAGATGCATAAAAGATAAACATCAGATGCAATCAAAATATGTGACATGATATGGCCATCATCATCTTGTGCTCATGATCTCCATCACTGAAGCATCGTCGTGATCTCCATCGTCACCGGCTTGACACCTTGATCTCCATCGTAGCATCGTTGTCGTCTTGCCAACTATTGCTACTACGACTATCGCTTAGTGATAAAGTAAAGCAATTACGTGGCGATTGCATTTCATACAATAAAGCGACAACCATATGGCTCCTGCCAGTTGCCGAAATTCAGTTACAAAACATGATCATCTCATACAACAATTTATATCTCATCATGTCTTGACCATATCACATCACAACAAGCCGTGCAAAAACAAGTTAGATGTCCTCTACTTTGTTGTTGCAAGTTTTACGTGGATGCTACGGGCTTCTAGCAATAACTGTTCTTACCTACGCATCAAAATCACAATGATTTTTCATCAAGTGTGTTGTTTTAACCTTCAACAAGGACCGACCGTAGTCAAACTTGATTCAACTAAAGTTGGAGAAACAAACACCCGCCAGCCACCTTTGTGCAAAACACGTTGGTAGAACCAGTCTCATGAACGCGGCCATGTAATGTCGGTCCGGGCCGCTACATCCAACAATACCGCTGAATCAAAGTAAGACGTTGGTGGTAAGCAGTATGACTATTATCACCCACAACTCATTGTGTTCTACTCGTGCATATAGCATCTATGCATAAACCTGGCTTTGATACCACTATGGGGAACATAGTTATTCAAAAAAATCCTACAATCACGCAAGATCTATCTAGGAGATGCATATCAACGAGACGGGAGAGTGTGTCCACGTACCCTCTAGACCGAAAGCGGAAGCGTTTAGTAACACAGTTGATGTAGTCGAATGTCTTCACGATCCAACCAATCCAAGTACCAAACGTACGGCACCTCCGTGATAAGCACACGTTCAGCACGATGACGTCCCTCGTGCTCTTGATCCAGTTGAGGACGAGGGAGAGTTCCGTCAGCACGAAAGCGTGGTGACGGTTATGATGAAGTTACCGGCGCAGGGCTTCGCCTAAGCACTACGACGATATGACCGAGGTGTTAAACTGTGGAGGTGGGCACCACACACGGCTAACAGATTGTATGTTGTGCTTTGGGGTGCCCCCTGATGTCTACTACACAACCTTCTTCTTGTAGACGTTGTTGGGCCTGCAAGTGCACATGTTTGTAGGACAGTAGCAAATTTCCCTCAAGTGGATGACCTAAGGTTTATCAATCCGTAGGAGGCGTAGGATGAAGATGGTCTCTCTCAAACAACCCTGCAACCAAATAACAAAGAGTTTCTTGTGTCCCCAACACACCCAATACAATGGTAAATTGTATAGGTGCACTAGTTCAGCGAAGAGATGGTGATACAAGTGCAAAATAGATGGTAGATAAAGGTAATTGTAATCTGAAATAATAAAAACAGCAAGGTAACAAGTGATAAAAGTGAGCGTAAACGGTATTGCAATGATAGGAAACAAGGCCTAGGGTTCATACTTTCACTAGTGCAAGTTCTCTCAACAATAATAACATAGATAGATCATATAACAAGCCCTCAACATGCAACAAAGAGTCACTCCAAAGCCACTAATAGCGGAGAACAAATGAAGAGATTATGGTAGGGTACGAAACCACCTCAAAGTTATTCTTTCGGATCAATCTATTAAAGAGTTCGCACTAGAATAACACCTTAAGACACAAATCAACCAAAACCCTAATGTCACCTAGATACTCCATTGTCACCTCAAGTATCCATGGGCATGATTATACAATATGCATCACACAATCTCAGATTCATCTATTCAACCAACGCAAAGTACTTCAAAGAGTGCCCCAAAGTCTCTACCGGAGAGTCAAGAACGTGTGCCAACCCCTATGCATAGGTTCATGGGCGGAACCCGCAAGTTGGTCACCAAAACATACATCAAGAGGCACATGATATCCCATTGTCACCACAGATAAGCACGGCAAGACATACATCAAGAGGTTCTCATAAAAGACTCAATCCGATAAGATAACTTCAAAGGGGAAAACTCAATTCATCACAAGAGAGTAGAGGGGGAGAAACATCATAAGATCCAACTACAATAGCAAAGCTCGAGATACATCAAGATCGTGCCATAGCGGGAACACGAGAGAGAACACGAGAGAGAGAGATCAAACACATAGCTAGTGGTACATACCCTCAGCCCCGAGGGTGAACTACTCCCTCCTCGTCATGGAGAGCGCCGAGATGATGAAGATGGCCAATGGTGAAGGATCCCCCTCCGGCAGGGTGCCGGGAAGGGCTCCCAAGAGGTTTTTGGTGGCTATAGAGGCTTGCGGCGGCGGAACTCCCCATCTATCTTGATATTCAATGGTTTTAGTGTACATAGGCATATATAGGCGAAAGAAGTCGGTCGGGGGGTGCTCGAGGGGCCCACAAGACAGGGGGGCGCCCCCCCCCCTCTCCTAGGGGCGCGCCCTCCTATCTTGTGGAGTCCTCGAGTATCTTCTCACTTGAACTCCACGTCTCCAGGATGGTATTCTTCCAAAAAATCACGTTACCGAAGGTTTCATTCCGTTTGGACTCCGTTTGATATTCCTTTTCTTCGAAATACTGAAACAGGCAATAAAACAGCAATATGGGTTGGGCCTCCGGTTAATAGGTTAGTCCCAAAAGTAATATAAAAGTGTATACTAAAGCCCATAATCACTCAAAACAGGAAATATAATAGCATGGAACAATCAAAAATTATAGATACATTGGAGACGTATCAAGCATCCCCAAGCTTTATTCCTGCTCGTCCTCGAGTAGGTAAATGATAAAAACAAAAATTTTGATATGGAATGCTACCTAGCATGATTCTCAAAGTAATTTCTCTTTATTGTGGCATGAATGTTCAGATCCAAATGATTCAAAATAAAAGCTTATAAAACATAAAAATAATAATGCTTCAAAGCATACTAACAAATAATCAAGTCCTATCAAAATAGCATAGCCAAAGAAAGCTTATCCCTACAAAATCATATAGTTAGGCCATGCTTCATTTTCATTACACAAAATACTCCCATCATGCACAACCCCGATGACGAGCCGAGCAATTGTTTCATACTTTCTAACGCGCTTCAGCTTTTTCAACTCTTACGCAATACATGAGCGCAAGCCATGGACATAGCACTATTGTAACACCCACGATGCGGCTATATCTCCCACGTGTCGGAGCACGACTTAGAGGCATAACCGCATAGTGGTTTAGTCGCGAGAAGGGTCATCTTCACACAATCCCATGTAATGAACAAGAATGGGATAAAGAGAGTTGGCTTACAATCGCCACTTCACACAATACATAATTTAAGTTCATACATCATTCAAATACACTCATAGACCGGCTACGGTCAAGTTCAAAGTGAAAAGAAGACAACCCCAAATGCTAGATCCCCGATCGCCCCGACTGGGCACCTCTACTGATCATCTGGAAATGATACATAGTAACGACCAAGGGCCTCATCAAATTCCCACTTCAGCTCAGTTGCGCCATCTGCGCCAGTATCCTCGGCACCTGCATCTGTTTTGGTAGAATCTGTGAGTCACGAGGACTCATCAATCTCACACCCGCGAGATCAAGACTATTTAAGCTCATAGGTAGGTAAGGGGTAATATGGTGGAGCTGCGGCAAGCACTAAGCATATATGGTGGCTAACATACACAAGTGAGAGCGAGAAGAGAAGCAACGCGTTGGTTGAGATGCTAGAAGTGATCAAGAAGTGATCCTGAAACTACTTATGTCAAGCATAACACAAACCGTGTTCACTTCCCGGACTATGCCGAGAAGAGACCATCATGGCTACAAACGCGGTTGATGCATTTTAAAGAGGTCAAGTGTCAAGTTATCTACAACCGGACATTAACAAATTCCCATCTGCCGCATAACCGCGGGCACGGCTTTCGAAAGATTATATACCCTGCAGGGGTGTCCCAACTTAGCCCATCACAAGCTCTCACGGTCAACGAAGGAATAGACCTTCTCCCGGGAAGACCCGATCAGTCTCGGAATCCCGGTTCGCAAAACATTTCGACAATGGTAAAACAAGACCAGCAAAGCCGCCCGATTTGCCGACAAATTCCGATAGGAGCTGCACATATCTCGTTCTCAGGGCAACACCGGATGAGACATCCTACAAGTAAAACCAACCCTCAAGTTTCCCCGAGGTGGCCCCGCAGTCTACTCAGTTCGGACCAACACTCGAAGGAGCACTGGCCCGGGGGGGGGTTAAAATAAAGATGACCCTTGGGCTCGCGAAAACCCAAGGGAAAAGGGCTTAGGTGGCAAATGGTAAAACCAAGTTTGGGCCTTGCTGGAGGAGTTTTATTCAAAGCGAACTGTTAAGGGGGTCCCATAAATCACCCAACCGTGTAAGGAATGCGAAATCCAGGAACATAACACCGGTATGACGGAAACTAGGGCGGCAAGAGTGGAACAAGTCACCAGGCATAAGGCCGAGCCTTCCACCCTTTACCAAGTATATAAGGTGCATTAATTTAAACAGGAGATATTGTGATATCCCAAAGTATCCATGTTCCGACCAGGAACAAACTTCATCTTCACCTGCAACTAACAATGCTATAAGAGGGCTGAGCAAAAGCGGTGACATAGCCAATCAACGGTTGCTAGGACAGGATGGTTAGAGGTTTGACATGGCAATAGGTAGGCATGGTAAACAATGGCAAGTAGGGCTAACATAGGGATAGAGCGAGTACTAGCAAGCAAAGATAGAAATGATTTTGAAGGTATGGTCATCTTGCCTGCAAGGTTCTCAGAGTTGTCGAAGGCTGGATCCTCGTAAGCATACTCAACAGGTTCCTCATGCACGTACTCGTCTCCCGGCTCTACCCAAAGCAAGAACACAAGCAAGGAACCACAATAAATCACGGTGCAATGCACAAGCATCATGATGCAATACATGTCATGATATGCGAGAGGTGATATGCAAAGCGTATGCGTGCTTCGGAAGGAAAGATGAAGGACAAGGCATCAACTTGGCAAACCAAGTATGCCGCTGGAAAGATGAGATGATTTCGGTTGAAATCGATATAAAGATCACCGAATTCGGGTGCACGGTTTGCAAAAGACAAGCAAGACAAGATATGATGCAAACAGCAACATGGCCACTTGTATGCAAAGTATGAATAAGCTATAGCACCCAAACATATGAACTAGATGCATAACAGTGATGTACAGGAGATGCTCTACGAAACATGAACACTGAGCTCAAACTAAAAACCACTAGAGCATGACTAAAATAGCATGGCAATAATGCAAGAGATAACAGTTCTACAGGCTTAGTGGAAATACTAGACATAGCAGAAACAGATTCATCATGGCATCTCTACAGGCTTGATCAACTCATTACCAGGCAAGTCATGGCATGGAACAATTACTAGCATGAAGTAGGCATGAAAATGAAGCTACTCATGTGCAAAACAAACAACTAGCATATTTGCATGAATAAGCACATAAGAGACAAAACAACAATAAGAAGTGAGATGGCATGATTATGAACTTGCTCAAATGCAGAAACTAATGCCACCACTGGATTGGTGGGATTTTTCTACCCCAAAAACATATATAATATGTTAGGGTTGCTGTAGAAAAATCATCACAAATGCACAAAGATAAAATCTGCCTAAAATGGTAATTGACAGAAATGGCACTTTCCATATTTGGAAACGTCCAGAAATGGACTTGCCCGAAAAGGACAGATTCCATATACCAGAAATGGAATATTCGCTGGGAATCAAAATAAAACAAATAATAATAATAAAATAAATAAATAAAAACAAACAGGCTAAGAGAGGATGACGGGTGGGGCCACCCTGTCATACTCACAGTGCAAAGAAAGGAAAAAGGGGGGGAATAATATGCACCCGCGGGGGATCGAACCCGGGTCTCCCCGGTGTGGCTCTGCTACAGCAACCACTGAGCTAGGCAGGCGGCTCTGCTAGGAAAAGGGCCTCGCCCCTTTTATCTACTGCTTCTGCTGCTATCCCCACGGAAGAAAAACAGAGCACATCACGGTGCGGCCAGAGGCGGCAGAAGGATCACCGGAGCAGCTCCGGCGACCTAACGGAGCAACGGATGGGAGCTGCTGGACTGCAGGAGGATCCCGCACTCGCGCTTGGGGAGCACGATGCCCAACAGCGACGAAAATGCTGCCGGCGATGAGGTACCGAGCGGGCGGCGACGAGCTAAACCACGATGGGGTGCTGGGTTAAACGAGCGGCAGAGAGCACGGCTTTATCCTACGTGATACGACGAAGTCTAAGGACATGCGCAGAGAGGCTAAAGAGGTCGGAGCACTCGCCGGAGACGAGGTCCGACGGCGGCGAGATTGGGCGCCCGCGGCGGCCGCGGTTAGAGCACGCAAACAAGGGGGGAAAAGGGGAAAGGAAGATGCGCGAGCTCACCACAAGCACGGTGGTGCGCTTGGCTTGGCGGGAGGTGGACGGAGACGGCAAAGGCGGAGGACGAACTCGTTCGGTGGCCGGGTTCGAAGACGAGGAAGAAGCGGTCATTGCAGGGGCTCCGGCTCCAAGTAGTCGATGACGTGGACGTAGTCGACGACGGGGAAGAAGAGGGACACGCTAGGCGGGGAAGATGCCGAAGGAGAGCATGCCGGCGGCGAGGACGCGCTCTCAGGTGCGCTCGGGACGGAGCGGATGCGGTGGATCTGGTGGCTAAACTTACCAGGAAACGGCGGCGGCGGACGAGGGAAACCCTAGGCGACGCGGGGGACACGGAAACTAGGGCTTATAAGGGCTAGGGCGAGCGGTGCGAGCTCACGCGCGCTCGTGCTCGCGGTCCCCATGGCGACGGCGAGAGGAGAGGGGAAAGGTGGGTGCGGGAAACAGGGGAGGCGCTGGCGAGCGGGGCCGATCTATCCATGTGGCGAGGGTCCAGCGGGGGTGACCGGTTGCGTGGGTGAGAAAAGACGAGGACGTGAGCGGGCTGGCTGGCGCGCTGGCTGGGTTGGCTGGCTGCGCGCGGCGCTAGCTGGGCCGGCCTGGGAGGCCGAGGCCCAGGGGGGCTGCTGCGCTGGCTGCTGCTCCATTTCTATTTTTATAAACAGAAATAGAAACAGAAAAGCTCAGGAAATAAGGAGAGGAGTTAGAGCATAAAGAAAATACTCTCCAACTCCTGGAATTATCCACTATTTTAATAAATTGCATTGGGCATTTTTAGAGGTAGAAAAATAAGACAAGTTTGAATTATATTCAAACTTGTGTCATTTTTGAACCTGACCAAAACAACTTCAAATAAGGAGATCTTTGGCAGAGAGGTTTAGGGCAAGGAGCAAGATTTACAGGGAGAAGATGAACATTAATAGAGAAGGAAAAATAGCACTTGATAAGAGAAGGAAGGAGGAGAAGTGATGGTGCCATGGTTGAAAAGGGGGGGGGACAAGGTCATGCCCATGATGCTCATGGCAACAACATGAATGACAAAATGCAACATGAGATGACATGAGATGAAAATGCACTATATGATGATGACAAGAAGCACAAATGCAATATGGCCAAAAGGGATATGATAATGAAAAGAATAAAACCACACAACCAAACAAGATGAGGCCAAACATGATAAAACCCACAAGAAATGGATGAAGTCAAGTTGATATATTGCCAAATTGGGACATGATACAACTGGGGTGTTACAACTCTCCTCCACTACAAGAGGATCTCGTCCCGAGATCTAGGACTGGAAGAACTCCGGATATTCGGAGCGGAGGTGATCCTCGCGCTCCCAGGTGGCTTCTCGGTCGGAATGGTGTGACCACTTCACTTTCAGGAATTTGATTGACTTGTTGCGAGTCTTGCGCTCGGTTTCTTCAAGAATAGAAACGGGGTGCTCATGATAAGAGAGATATTCTTGGAGGTCGATTTCTTTGAAGTTGATAGTGCGCTCAGGAGTCTTGAAGCACTTGTGAAGCTGTGACACGTGAAACACATCGTGCACGTTTGCAAAGTTGGATGGAAGCTCAAGTTGGTAAGCGAGATCGCCTCTTTTGCCAATGATCTTGAAAGGACCCACGTATCTAGGGGCAAGCTTCCCTTTGATACCGAAGCGATGAGTGCCTTCCATTGGAGAGACGCGGAGGTAGACATGGTCTTCGATTTCAAAAGCCAAGTCACGGTGCTTGCTATCATAGTAACTCTTCTGGGCGATTGCGCGGCTTTGAGATTCTCACGAATGACTTTGCACATTTCTTCGGCTTCTGTGATCAAGTCGTTGCCAAGAAGTTGCGTTCACCTGTCTCAGGCCAATTGAGAGGAGTACGACACTTTCTGCCATAGAGAATTTTGAATGGGGCCTTGCCCGAACTCGCTTGGAAGCTGTTGTTGTAGGAGAACTCGGCATATGGGAGACAATATTCCCACTTCACATCGAAAGAGATGACACAAGCCCTGAGCATATCTTCAAGGATTTGATTGACTCGCTCGACTTGGCCACTTGTTTGAGGATGGAAAGCTGTGCTGAAACGAATGTTGGTGCCCATGGCCATCTGAAAGGAGTCCCAGAACTTAGAAGTGAAGATGCTTCCACGATCTGAAGATATCAATTGTGGAATACCGTGAAAGGATACAATTCTGGAGGTGTATAGCTCTGCCAGCTGAGCTGCTGTGATAGATTCTTTGATAGGAAGAAAATGAGCCACTTTAGTAAGCTTGTCAATGACAACGAAGATAGCATCATTTCCACGCTTGGACTTAGGAAAACCAGTCACGAAGTCCATCTCGATATGGTCAAACTTCCATTCCGGAATAGCAAGAGGTTGGAGGAGACCAGCTGGTCTTTGGTGTTCTGCTTTCACTCTTCTGCAGACATCACATTCATTCACGAATTGAGCAATCTCTCGCTTCATTCGAGTCCACCAATATGACTGCTTGAGGTCATGGTACATCTTTGTACTTCCAGGATGAATGGATAGGAGGGAATTGTGTGCCTCATTCATGATGACTTTTCTCAGATCACCTTTTGGAACCACAATGCGATCCTCGAAGAAAAGAGTATCTTTGTCATCCAAGCGATAGCACTTGTATTTAGGAATGCCCTTGTCAATATCACGTTTCACCTTCTTCACCATGGTATCCAGGAGTTGTGCCTCACAAATTTGATCTTCCAAAGTAGGAGAGACTATGAGGTTGGCAAGAAAGCCTTGAGGAACAACTTGAAGATTCAGCTTGCAAAAAGCCTCACAAAGATCCGGTTGAAACGGCTTGAGAATTAGACTGTTGCAATAAGCCTTTCTGCTCAGAGCATCTGCAATCACATTCGCCTTGCCAGGAGTATATTCGATACTCGGATTGTACTCTTGAATCATTTCGACCCATCGAGTTTGCCTGAGGTTAAGGTTGGGTTGAGTGAGGATATACTTGAGGCTCTTGTGATTGGTGAAAATGTCCACTTGCCTTCCCAATAAGAGATGTCTCCATGTTATCAATGCATGGACAACTGCCGCCAACTCAAGATCGTGAGTGGGGTAGTTCTTTTCGTTGGGCTTCAACTGACGAGAGGTATAGGCCACAACTTTCTTCTCTTGCATCAACACAGCACCGAGACCTTGAAGGGAAGCATCACAGAAAACTTCGAATGGCTTGGATTCATCAGGAGGAGTCAAGACAGGAGCTATGACTAGCTTCTCTTTGAGGGAGTTGAAAGCGACGTCACACTCAGGCGTCCAGACATACTTGACATGCTTCTGGAGGAGGTTGGAAAGAGGCTTTGCAATCTTAGAGAAGTTCTCAACAAATCTTCGGCAATAGCTTGCAAGACCGAGAAAACTGCGGAGCTGTTTGACATTCTGAGGAGGTTCCCAATTCAGAACTGCAGAAACCATTGCGGGATTAACAGCAATGCCCTTGGCAGAGATGATATGGCCAAGATAAAGAACTTCATCAAGCTAGAACTCACATTTGGAAAACTTCGCATAGAATTGATGCTCTCTGAGCTTGTCGAGCACCAATCGCAAATGTTTGGCATGATCCTGCTTATTCTTGGAGAAGACCAAAATATCATCGAGATACACCAGAACGAATTCATTGGTGTAGGGATTGAAGATAAAGTTCATCATGCGAGAGAATGTTGGAGGAGCATTGACAAGGCCGAAAGACATGACAATATATTCATAAGAACCATAGCTTGTTCTGAATGCTGTCTTGGGAATATCTTGTTCACGAATGCGAATCTGATGATAACCCATACGAAGGTCAAGCTTGGAGAATACTTTAGCCCCTTTGAGTTGCTCGAAAAGCTCATTGATGTTGGGAAGTGGATACTTGTTCTTGATTGTCTTCTTGTTGAATGGACGGTAATCGACACAAAGTTGGTCCGTGCCATCCTTCTTCTGGACAAAAAGAACTCCACAACCCCATGGGGAAGAACTCGGTCTGATCAAACCCAGACGCTCTTGTTCATCGAGCTGCTTCTTCAATTCCTTCAGCTCCTTGGGTCCAAGCTTGTATGGACGCTTGCAAACGGGTTCCGTTCCAGGCTCAAGATCAATAACGAACTTGACTGGCCGATGAGGAGGCATACCCAGAAGCTCTTCTGGAAAGACATCTTGGTACTCACAAACGACTGGAATTTGAGAAATAGCATCCAACTCGCCCTTCTCATTGAGAGAAAACAACCGAATGGTTTCATCACGAGCGGCATAGATGATAACATCATCAGAAGGGTGTGTCAATTGAATTTGCCTGGCAGCACAATCAAGCTGAGCCTTGTGCTTAGAAAGCCAGTCCATCCCGAGAATTAGATCAATATCAGAATCGCCAAGAACAACTGGAGAAGACAGAAATTTATAGTCGCCCATCTGGATGGAAACATCAGGAGCAACTAAAATGGAAGTCATAAGTCTTCCCGGAGAAACAACTTGCATGACTTTGGACAAGACCTCTGTGCCCACATTGTGCTCGGATGCAAATGGGTATGACATGAAAGAATGCGATGCACCAGTATCAAATAAAACTTTAGCAGGAATATCATTAACAGGAAGATTACCCATGATCACATCTGAAGAATCCTCTGCCTGAGCTGCATTCATCATGTTCACCTTTGCAGACTTTGGATTATGCTTGACCACTGCATTGCTTGAAGATCTCACAGGAGGAGGAGGAGGAAGGCGCCTTTGATTTAAGCATTTGTTCGCGTAGTGACCTTTCTGCTGGCACTTGTTGCAAGTCACTTCTGAGAGCGGACGATGATAAGGAGCATTCGACTTTGAAGCTTGAGGCTGAGACTTGTTCTGATAGCTTGGGTTGGGTGGGTGGGAAGATCCACGACCACCTGAGTTCTTCTGTTGGTAAGGCTGACGAAACGGAGGAGGAGGCAGGTAGAACTTCTGTTGCTTAGCTGCCACTTGTGAGGAAGAAGAAGATTTCACTGCATCTCTGATTCTCTTCTTAGACGCCTCACACTTGAGCTGAGCACCTTCTTGCTTGAGTGCCATATTGTAGAATTGATCAAACTGAGTAGGCTCAACAAGAACGAGAGCTAACTGCAGATCCTCTCTAAGGCCACCTCTGAATTGATAGATCATACTCTTCTCAGCTGGAACATCTTGCTTAGCAAAGCGGGCAAGTTTCTGAAACTGCTTGTTGTATTCATACACTGACATGTTGCCTTGCTTGAGATTGCGGAACTCCTCACGCTTGCTCTCAACAACACTGGTAGGAATGTGGTGAGCTTTGAAGTCCCGACAGAAATTAGTCCAAGTAATCACTCGACCACCTCTGGAATCCTTGTATTGTTGGAACCAATCAGCTGCCTGATCCTTGAGCTGAAAAGAAGCAAACTTGACATAGTCCTCGGGCCTGACATTGCTGCATTCAAAATGCTTGTTGATATCCACGAGCCAATCATCGGCGTCTGTGGCCTCGGCACAGTAGCTGAAAGACTTTGGCTGATTTGCAAGGAATTGGTTGAGGGTAGGAAATTGAGGCTGATGATTGAACTGCCCTTGACCTTGATTCCCTTGGTTGCCTTGGCCTTGGTTGCGCTCTTGCATGAGCTGGATCATCATCTGAGCATGGGCATTAGAGGCTGCCATCAAAGCTTGCCATGCCTCCGGAGGCGGAGGTGGTGGTGGAGGGTTCGCCTGACTCCCATCATTGCGATCCGGATTCAGACGCGTTGGCGGAGCCATCCTGAAGAGGGTGACATCCGTTAGCATCTTGATAGACAGATAGACAAGTTGGATCAACGGATAGAAATTGCAACATATAGTCTTCACAATAAACATTCAAACATGGATGAACGAATGAATTCCAAAGCAAACATCACACGTCCATAAAGGTAAGAAGCCACTTGAATAGAGATTGATGAATGAAATAAACAAGGTACAACTGGAACAAATAAGTGGTAAGGATTACCCAATCACGAACCAAATATCTGCGGGAAGAAATGCTAGAGCTACTTGAATCCCACCTATAAACTCCCGAAACTTTCCGGTTATGCAATCAGGTGTTGGGGATACAGGGGAAGCAATATATCTCACACAAACTAACAATCCCTACATCCAGCTGTATCCATCCGTCAACACATAACCAAGAAACCTTCGGAAATCGTGTACCTCAACCTTCGAAAAGCATCCGTTATACGAGTTATGGCAATACTCCCGAGCTCGCCCCAGTACTGGGTTATCGGGGTTATCTCACCAACAACTGTACAAAAGAGATTTTCGATGTCGGCAAAGCTCAGGTATTCCAGAACTGCAACGATAAAATTGTGACGACAACACCTCGGAGCTCAACTCCCCGGGACACTGCCACAACCCCTAAATGTCAGGAGGCACCAAGAACAATGTTCTCGTCACAAAACCATCGAAACGATTCCAAGATACCCGCGTGATCCTAAAAAAATTAGTGAAATTTGAGAAGAGGAAAGTCAAAACATCTACGTCAGGAGACCTCACCAGAGCGATGAAGGGACTGAGGAGTAAAAAGAATCCTACTCTCCGATATATATAATCCTAAGACTCAAAACATTTTTGTTCTAGACTCAACATCATCAGCAAACAATCAAGCAGGGGGCTCCTAAGTCGGGGATGGCTCTGATACCAACTTGTAACACCCACGATGCGGCTATATCTCCCACGTGTCGGAGCACGACTTAGAGGCATAACCGCATAGTGGTTTAGTCACAAGAAGGGTCATCTTCACACAATCCCATGTAATGAACAAGAATGGGATAAAGAGAGTTGGCTTACAATCGCCACTTCACACAATACATAATTTAAGTTCATACATCATTCAAATACACTCATAGACCAGCTACAGTCAAGTTCAAAGTGAAAAGAAGACAACCCCATATGCTAGATCCCCGATCGCCCCGACTGGGCACCTCTACTAATCATCTGGAAACGATACATAGTAACGACCAAGGGCCTCATCAAATTCCCACTTCAGCTCTGTTGCGCCATCTGCGCCAGTATCCTCGGCACCTTCATCTGTTTTGGTAGAATCTATGAGTCACGAGGACTCAACAATCTCACACCCGCGAGATCAAGACTATTTAAGCTCATAGGTAGGTAAGGGGTAATATGGTGGAGCTGCGGCAAGCACTAAGCATATATGGTGGCTAACATACACAAGTGAGAGCGAGAAGAGAAGCAACGCGTCGGTTGAGATGCTACAAGTGATCAAGAAGTGATACTGAGACTACTTATGTCAAGCATAACACAAACCGTGTTCACTTCCCGGACTCCGCCGAGAAGAGACCATCATGGCTACACACGCGGTTGATGCATTTTAAAGAGGTCAAGTGTCAAGTTATCTACAACCGGACATTAACAAATTCCCATCTGCCGCATAACCGCGGGCACAGCTTTTGAAAGATTATATACCCTGCAGGGGTGTCCCAACTTAGCCCATCACAAGCTCTCACGGTCAACGAAGGAATAGACCTTCTCCCGGGAAGACCCGATCAGTCTCGGAATCCCGGTTCGCAAAACATTTCGACAATGGTAAAACAAGACCAGCAAAGCCGCCTGATTTGCCGACAAATCCCAATAGGAGCTGCACATATCTCGTTCTCAGGGCAACACCGGATGAGACATCCTACAAGTAAAACCAACCCTCAAGTTTCCCCGAGGTGGCCCTGCAGTCTACTCAGTTCGGACCAACACTCGAAGGAGCACTGGCCCGGGGGGGTTAAAATAAAGATGACCCTCGGGCTCGCGAAAACCCAAGGGAAAAGGGCTTAGGTGGCAAATGGTAAAACCAAGTTTGGGCCTTGCTGGAGGAGTTTTATTCAAAGCGAACTGTTAAGGGGGTCCCATAAATCACCCAACCGTGTAAGGAATGCGAAATCCAGGAACATAACACCGGTATGACGGAAACTAGGGCGGCAAGAGTGGAACAAGTCACCAGGAATAAGGCCGATCCTTCCACCCTTTTACCAAGTATATAAGGTGCATTAATTTAAACAGGAGATATTGTGATATCCCAAAGTATCCATGTTTCGACCAGGAACAAACTTAATCTTCACTTGCAACTAACAATGCTATAAGAGGGCTGAGCAAAAGCGGTGACATCTTGCCTGCAAGGTTCTCAGAGTTGTCGAAGGCTGGATCCTCGTAAGCATACTCAACAGGTTCCCCATGCACGTACTCGTCTCCCGGCTCTACCCAAAGCAAGAACACAAGCAAGGAACCACAATAAATCACGGTGCAATGCACAAGCATCATGATGCAATACATGTCATGATACGCAAGAGGTCATATGCAAAGCGTATGCGTGCTTCGGAAGGAAAGATGAAGAACAAGGCATCAACTTGGCAAACCAAGTATGCCGCTGGAAAGATGAGATGATTTCGGTTGAAATCGATATAAAGATCACCGGATTTGGGTGCACGGTTTGCAAAAGACAAGCAAGACAAGATATGATGCAAACAGCAACATGGCCACTTGTATGCAAAGTATGAATAAGCTATAGCACCCAAACATATGAACTAGATGCATAACAGTGATGTACAGGAGATGCTCTACGAAACATGAACACTGAGCTCAAACTAAAAACCACTAGAGCATGACTAAAATAGCATGGCAATAATGCAGTAGATAACAGTTCTACAGGCTTAGTGGAAATACTAGACATAGCAGAAACAGATTCATCATGGCATCTCTACAGGCTTGATCAACTCATTACCAGGCAAGTCATGGCATGGAACAAGTACTAGCATGAAGTAGGCATGAAAATGAAGCTACTCATGTGCAAAACAAACAACTAGCATATTTGCATGAACAAGCACATAAGAGACAAAACAACAATAAGAAGTGAGATGGCATGATTATGAACTTTCTCAAATGTAGAAACAAATGCCACCACTGGATTGGTGGGATTTTTCTACCCCCAAAACATATATAATATGTTAGGGTTGCTGTAGAAAAATCATCACAAATGCACAAAGATAAAATCTGCCTAAAATGGTAATTGACAGAAATGGCACTTTCCATATTTGGAAACGTCCAGAAATGGACTTGCCCGAAAAGGACAGATTCCATATACCAGAAATGGAATATTCGCTGGGAATCAAAATAAAACAAATAATAATAATAAAATAAATAAATAAAAACAAACAGGCTAAGAGAGGATGACAGGTGGGGCCACCCTGTCATACTCACAGTGTAAAGAAAGGAAAAAGGGGGGAATAATATGCACCCGCGGGGGATCGAACCCGGGTCTCCCGGGTGTGGCTCTGCTACGGCAACCACTGAGCTAGGAAAAGGGCCTCGCCCCTTTTATCTACTGCTTCTGCTGCTATCCCCACGGAAGAAAAACAGAGCACATCACGGTGCGGCCAGAGGCGGCGGAAGGATCACCGGAGCAGCTCTGGCGACCTAACAGAGCGACGGATGGGAGCTGCTGGACCGCAGGAGGATCCCGCACAAGCGCTTGGGGAGCACGATGCCCAACAGCGACGAAAACGCTGCTGGCGACGAGGTACCGAGCAGGCGGCGACGAGCTAAACCACGACGGGGCGCTGGGTTAAACGAGCGGCAGAGAGCACGGCTTTATCCTACGTGATACGAAGAAGTCTAAGGACATGCGCAGAGAGGCTAAAGAGGTCGGAGCACTCGCCGGAGATGAGGTCCGACGGCGGCGAGATCGGGCGCCCGCGGCGGCCGCGGTTAGAGCATGCAAACGAGGGGGGGAAAGGGGCAGGAAGATGCGCGAGCTCACCACAAGCACGGTGGTGCGCTTGGCTTGGTGGGAGGTGGACGGAGACGGCGAAGGCGGAGGACGAACTCGTTCGGCGGCCGGGTTCGAAGACGAGGAAGAAGCGGTCGTTGTAGGGGCTCCGGCTCCAAGTAGTCGACGACGGGGACGTAGTCGACGACGGGGAAGAAGAGGGACACGCTAGGCGGGGAAGATGCCGAAGGAGAGCACGCCGGCGGCGAGGACGCGCTCTCAGGTGCGCTCGGGACGGAGCGGATGCGGTGGATCTGGTGGCTAAACTTACCAGGAAACGGCGGCGGCGGACGAGGGAAACCCTAGGCGACGCGGGGGACACGGAAACTAGGGCTTATAAGGGCTAGGGCGAGCGGTGCGAGCTCACGCGCACTCGTGCTCGCGGTCCCCATGGCGATGGCGAGAGGAGAGGTAAAAGGTGGGTGCGGGAAACAGGGGAGGCGCTGACGAGCGGGGCCGATCTATCCACGTGGCGAGGGTCCAGCGGGGGTGACTGGTTGCGTGGGTGAGAAAAGACGAGGACGCGAGCGGGCTTGCTGGCGCGCTGGCTGGGCTGGTTGGCTGCGCGGGGCGCTAGCTGGGCCGGCCTGGGAGGCCGAGGCCCAGGGGGCTGCTGCGCTGGCTGCTGCTCCATTTCTATTTTTATAAACAGAAATAGAAATAGAAAAGCTCAGGAAATAAGGAGAGGAGTTAGAGCATAAAGAAAATACTGTCCAACTCCTGGAATTATCCACTATTTTAATAAATTGCATTGGGCATTTTTAGAGGTAGAAAAATAAGACAAGTTTGAATTATATTCAAACTTGTGTCATTTTTGAACCTGACCAAAACAACTTCAAATAAGGAGATCTTTGGCAGAGAGGTTTAGGGCAAGGAGCAAGATTTATAGGGAGAAGATAAACATTAATAGAGAAGGAAAATTAGCACTTGATAAGAGAAGGAAGGAGGAGAAGTGATGGTGCCATGGTTGAAAAGGGGGGGACAAGGTCATGCCCATGATGCTCATGGCAACAACATGAATGACAAAATGCAACATGAGATGACATGAGATGAAAATGCACTATATGATGATGACAAGAAGCACAAATGCAATATGGCTAAAAGGGATATGACAATGAAAAGAATAAAACCACACAACCAAACAAGATGAGGCCAAACATGATAAAACCCACAAGAAATGGATGAAGTCAAGTTGATATATTGCCAAATTGGGACATGATAGAACTGGGGTGTTACAACTATGGTGGTATATGGTGGTGGTTGTGAGGACAAAAAGGGAGAAGATAGTCTCACATCAACTAGGCGTATTAACGGGCTATATGGAGATGCCCATTAATAGATATCAATGTGAGTGAGTAGGGATTGCTATGCAACGGATGCACTAGAGCTATAAATATATGAAAGCTCAACAAAAAGAAACTAAGTGGGTGTGCATCCAACTTGCTTTCTTATGAAGACCTAGGGCATTTTGAGGAAGCCCATCATTGGAATATACAAGCCAGGTTCTATAATGAAAAATTCCCACTAGTATGTGAAAGTGACAACATATGAGACTCTCTATCATGAAGATCATGGTGCTACTTTAAAGCACAAGTGTGGAAAAAGAGATAGTAGCAATTGTCCCTTCTCTCTTTTTCTCTCATTTTTTTCCTTTTCTTTTTTTTCTTTTTTTTCTTTTTTTTCTTTCTCTTCTTTTTTTCTTTTCTCTTTTCACAAGTGCCTCTTTTATTTTTATAAAGTCTGAAGTCTCATGCCGACTTGTGGGGGAATCATAGTCTTCATCATTCTTTCCTCACTGGGACAATGCTCAAATAATGAAGGTCATCACACTTTTATTGATTTACAACTCAAGAATTACAACTCAAAGCTAGAACAAGATATGACTCTATATGAATGCCTCCGGTGGTGTACCGGGATATGCAATGAATCAAGAGCGACATGTATGAAAATTATGAAGGTGGCCTTGCCACAAATACGATGTCAACTACATGATCATGCATAGTGCAATATGACAATGATGGAACGTGTCATAATAAACGGATTGGTGGAAAGTTGCATGGCAATATATCTCGGAATGGCTATGGAAATGCCATAATAGGTAGGTATGGTGGCCGTTTTGAGGAAGGTAAATAATGGGTTCATTATACCGGCGAAAGTTGCGCGGTAATAAGAGAGGCTAGCAAAGTGGAAGGATGAGTGTGCGTATATCCATGGACTCACATTAGTCATAAAGAACTCATATACTTATTGCAAAAGTCTACTTAGCCCTCGAAGCAAAGTACTACTACGCATGCCCCAAGAGGGATAGATTGGTAGGAAAAGACCATCGCTCGTCCCCGACTGCCACTCATAAGGAAGACAATCAAAAGAGCACCTCATGCAACAAATTTTTCACACAACTTTTACCATACGTGCATGCTACGGGACTTGCCAACTTCAACAAAAGTATTTCTCAATTTCATAATTACCCACTAGCATGACCCTAACATTACTACCTTTATATCTCAAAACAATTATCAAGCATCAAGTTGATCATAGCATCCAATTCACTTCCTATGATAGTTTTCATTCAAATTACCATGCTGTTTAAGACTCTCAAAATAATATAAGTGAATCATGAGAGACTAGCAATTTCTTCAAAATATAACCACCGCCGTGCTCTAAAAAATAAAAGTGAAGTACTAGAGCAAACGACAAACTACTCCGAAAGATATAAGTGAAGATCAAAGAGTAGCTAAATGATTATGCAACTATGCAAAAGACTCTATCCCATTAAAGAATTTCAGATCTTGGTATCTTATTCAAACATAAAGCAAAACAAAATAAAATGACAATGCAAGGATAGAACAACTCATGTGAAGAAGCAAAAACTTAGGCTCAACCGATACTAACCGATGATTGCCGAAGAAGAAAGGTGGGATGCCTACTGGGGCATCCCCAAGCTTAGATGCTTGAGACTTCTTGAAATATTATCTTTGGGTGCCTTGGGCATCCCCAAGCTTGAGTTTTTGTGTCTCCTTAATTCCTCTCATATCATGGTTTCTCTTTTTATCAAAAGCTTCATTCACAACAAACTCAACAAGAACTCGTGAGATAGGTTAGTATAAACCAATGCAAAACCTTATCATCTTCTACTGTAACAAATCACTTAAATTATTATTCAACATTGAATACTAAATGTCTCTGCATATTTAACACTCCTATCCTCAAATAGAATCATTAAACAAGCAAACATATGCAAACAATGCAACTATAACAGCAATCTGCCAAAACAGTACAGTCTGTAAAGAATGCAAGGGTAACAATACTTCCCTGACTCCAAAAATTATGAACTAAAATTCCCACTGTAATAAATTTATCTGATCTTAATATGCAAAAATATTCAACGTTATACCATTCTCTGACTTTTGTAGGGAATTTTTGCAACAGCGGTAAACTTTCTGTTTTCAAACAGCAACATGCATACTAGCAAAATAAGCATGGCAAAGGCTATCCTTGACTTTTTTATTGAAACTAAAGATGCAAAACATTATTCTAACTAACAGAAAGCAAACACTAACAAAATAAAATTGACGCTCCAAGCAAAACACATATCATGTGGTGAATAAAAATATAGCTCCAAGTAAAGTTACCGATGAACAAAGACGAAAGAGGGGATGCCTTCCGGGGCATCCCCAAGCTTAGGCTCTTGGTTGTCCTTTGATATTACCTTGGGGTGCCTTGGGAATCCCCCATATTTGGCTCTTGCCACTCCTTATTCCATAGTCCATCGAATCTTTACCCAAAACTTGAAAACTTCAACCACACAAAACTCAACACAAAACTCGTAAGCTCCGTTAGTATAAGAAAATAAAACCACCACTTAGGTACTGTAATGAACTCATTCTAAATTCATATTGGTGTAAAACCTACTTTATTCCAACTTCTCGATGGTTCATACCACTTAATACTAGCCATAGATGCATCAAAATAAGCAAACAACACAATGAAAACAGAATCTGTCAAAAACAGAACAGTCTGTAGTAATCTGTATCAAACGTATACTTATGGAACCCCAAAAATTATGAAATAAACTTCTGGACATGAGTAATTTGTCTATTAATCACATGCAAAAAGAATCAACCTAAAATCACTCTCCAGTAAACAATGGCATCCATTCTCGTGAGCGCAAAAGTTTCTGTTTTTTACAGCAAGATCATATAGACTTCACCCAAGTCTTCCCAAAGGTTCTACTTGCACTTTATTGAAACAAAAGCTATAAAACATGATTAGTACATATCATAATCATGTGTACACACTAAAACAGTAAGGATAAATATTGGGTTGTCTCCCAACAAGCGCTTTTCTTTAATGCCTTTCTAGCTAGGCATGATGACGGCAATGATTCTCACATAAAAGATAAGAATTTGAAACATAACGGGAGCATCATGAAGCATATGACTAGAACATTTAAGCCTAACCCACTTCATATGCATAGGGATTTTTTGAGCAAACAAATTATGGGAACAATAATCAACTAGCATAGGAAGGTAAAACAAGCATAGCTTCAAGATTTTAAGCACATAGAGAGGAAACTTGATATTATTGCAATTCCTACAAGCATATGTTCCTCTCTCATAATAATTTTCAGTAGCATCATGAATGACTTCAACAATATAACCAGCACCTAAATCATTCTTTTCATGATCTACAAGCATAGAAAATTTACTACTCTCCACATAAGCAAAATTCTTCTCATGAATAATAGTGGGAGCAAACTCAACAAAATAACTATCATGTGAGGCATAATCCAATTGAAAACTAAAATCATGATGACAAGTTTCATGGTTATCATTATTCCTAATATCATACAAGTCATCACAATAATCATCATATATAGCAACTTTGTTCTCATAATCAATTGGAACCTCTTCCGAAATAGTGGAACCATCACTAAATAAAGTTGGCACTCTTCCAAATCCACTTTCATGTTCATCACAATAAGATTCAACATCCTCCAAAGTAGTAGGGTCATTACTTCCTAAATTTTACACTCTTCCAAACCCACTTTCATCAATATAATCATCATAAATAGGAGGCATGCTTTCATCATAATAAATTTTCTCATCAAAACTTGGGGGACAAAATATATCATATTCATCAAACATAGCTTCCCCAAGCTTGTGGCTTTGCATATCATTAGCATCATGGGTATTCATGGAATTCATACTAACAACATTGCAATCATGCTCATCATACAAAGATATAGTACCAAACATTCTAATGCATTCTTCTTCTAGCACTTGAGCACAATTTTCCCTTCCATCATTCCCACGAAAGATATTAAAAAGATGAAGCGTATGAGACAAACTTAACTCCATTTTTTTGTAGTTTTCTTTTATAAACTAAACTAGTGATAAAACAAGAAACAAAAAGATTCAATTGCAAGATCTAAAGATATACCTTCAAGCACTCACCTCCCCAGCAACGGCGCCAGATAAGAGCTTGATGTCTACTACACAACCTTCTTCTTGTAGACGTTGTTGGGCCTGCAAGTGCACAGGTTTGTAGGACAGTAGCAAATTTCTCTCAAGTGGATGACCTAAGGTTTATCAATCTGTAGGAGGCGTAGGATGAAGATGGTCTCTCTCAAACAACCCTGCAACCAAATAACAAAGAGTCTCTTGTGTCCCCAACACACCCAATACAATGGTAAATTGTATAGGTGCACTAGTTCAACGAAGAGATGGTGATACAAGTGCAAAATATATGGTAGATAAAGGTAATTGTAATCTGAAATAATAAAAACAGCAAGGTAACAAGTGATAAAAGTGAGCGTAAACGGTATTGCAATGATAGGAAACAAGGCCTAGGGTTCATACTTTCACTAGTGCAAGTTCTCTCAACAATAATAACATAGATAGATCATATAACAAGCCCTCAACATGCAACAAAGAGTCACTCCAAAGCCACTAATAGCGGAGAACAAACGAAGAGATTATGGTAGGGTACGAAACCACCTCAAAGTTATTCTTTCGGATCAATCTATTAAAGAGTTCGCACTAGAATAACACCTTAAGACACAAATCAACCAAAACCCTAATGTCACCTAGATACTCCATTGTCACCTCAAGTATCCGTGGGCATGATTATACGATATGCATCACACAATCTCAGATTCATCTATTCAACCAACGCAAAGTACTTCAAAGAGTGCCCCAAAGTCTCTACCGGAAAGTCAAGAATGTGTGCCAACCCCTATGCATAGGTTCATGGGCGGAACCCGCAAGTTGGTCACCAAAACATACATCAAGAGGCACATGATATCCCATTGTCACCATAGATAAGCACGGCAAGACATACATCAAGTGTTCTCATAAAAGACTCAATCCGATAAGATAACTTCAAAGGGGAAAACTCAATTCATCACAAGAGAGTAGAGGGGGAGAAACATCATAAGATCCAACTACAATAGCAAAGCCCGGGATACATCAAGATCGTGCCATAGAGGGAACACGAGAGAGAACACGAGAGCGAGAGAGATCAAACACATAGCTACTGGTACATACCCTCAGCCCCGAGGGTGAACTACTCCCTCCTTGTCATGGAGAGCGCCGGGATGATGAAGATGTCCACCGGTGAAGGATCCCCCCTCCGGCAGGGTGCCGGGAAGGGCTCCCGAGAGGTTTTTGGTGGCTACATAGGCTTGCGGCGGCGGAACTCCCCATCTATCTTGATATTCTATGGTTTTAGGGTACGTAGGCATATATGGGCGAAAGAAGTCGGTCGGGGGGTGCTCGAGGGGCCCACGAGACAGGGGGCACGCCCCCCTAGGGGCGCGCCCTCCTATCTCGTGGAGTCCTCGAGTATCTTCTGACTCGAACTCCACGTCTCCAGGATGATATTCTTCCAAAAAATCACGTTGCCGAAGGTTTCATTCCGTTTGGACTCCGTTTGATATTCCTTTTCTTCGAAATACTGAAATAGGCAATAAAACAGCAATATGGGCTGGGCCTCCGGTTAATAGGTTAGTCCCAAAAGTAATATAAAAGTGTATAATAAAGCCCATAATCATTCAAAACAGGTAATATAATAGCATGGAACAATCAAAAATTATAGATACGTTGGAGACGTATCACCCCCTACCCCCGTATATAAAGGAGGGTAGGAGGAGGCCGTAGGCCAGGAGGGGCGCGTGCCATAGGGGGAGTCCAATTAGGATTATCAATCCTAGTTGGAGTCCCCTTCCTTTCCAAGAAGGGGAGAGAGGGAAGGAGTAGGAGAGGGAGAAGGAAAGAGGGGGGCGTCGCCCCCTCTCTAGTACAATTCGGACTTGCCATGGGGGGCGGCCTCCCTTGCGTCCCTCCTCTCCTTTCCACTAAAGCCCATGAAGGCCCACTACTTCCCCCGGGGGTTCCGGTAACCTCCCGATACTCCAAAAAATGTCTGAAACCTTTCTGTGTCCGAACATAGCCTTCCAATATATCAATCTTTATGTCTCGACCATTTTGAGAATCCTCTTCATGTCTGTGATCTCATCCGGGACTCTGAATAAACTTTGGTCATCAAATCACATAACTCATAATATAAATCGTCATCGAATGTTAAGCGTGCGAACCCTATGGGTTCGAGAACTATGTAGACATGATCGAGACACATCTCTGATCAATAACCAATAGCGGAGCCTGGATGCTCATATTGGCTCCTACATATTCTACGAAAATCTTTATTGGTCAAACCGCACAACAACATACATTGTTCCCTTTGTCATTGGTATGTTACTTACCCAAGTTTCGATCGTTGGTATCATCATACCCAGTTCAATCTCGTTACCAGCAAGTCTCTTTACTCGTTCCGTAATGCTTCATCCTGTAACTAACTCATTAGTCACATTGCTTGCAAGGCTTATAGTATTGAGCATTATCGGGAGGGCCTAGAGATACCTCTCTGAAACACAGAGTGACAAATCCTAATCTTGATCTATGCCAACCCAACAAACACCTTCGGAGACACCTATAGAGCATCTTTATAATGACCCAGTTATGTTGTGATGTTTGATAGCACACAAGGTGTTCCTCCGGTATTCGGGAGTTGCATAATCTCATAGTGTGAGGAACATGTATAAGTCATGAAGAAAGCAGTAGCAATGATACTGCAACATTCATAATGCTAAGCTAACGGATGGGTCTTGTCCATCACATCATTCTCCTAATGATGTGATCCCGTTCATCAAATGACAACACATGTCTATGGTTAGGAAACATAACCATCTTTGATCAACAAACTAGTCAAGTAGAGGCATACTAGTGACACTATGTATTGTCTATGTATTCACACATGTACTAAGTTTCCGGTTAATACAATTCTAGAATGAATAATAAACATTTATCATGATATAAGGAAATATAAGTAACAACTTTATTATTGCCTCTAGGGCATATTTCCTTCAGTCTCCCACTTGCACTAGAGTCAATAATCTAGATTACAAAGTAATGATTCTGATACGTCTCCAACGTATCTATAATTTTTTATTGTTCAATGCTATTATATTACCCATTTTGGATGTTTATGGGCTTTACTATACACTTTTATATCATTTTTTGGACTAACCTACTAATCGGAGGCCCAACCCGAATTGTTGCTTTTCGCCTATTTCAGTGTTTCGCAGAAAAGGAATATCAAACGGAGTCCAAACGGAATGAAACCTTCGGGAGCGATCTTTTTGGAACAAACGCAATCCAGGAGACTTGGAGTGGACGTCAAGAAGCAGCCGAGGCAGCCACGAGGGTGTAGGGCACGCCCTAGGGGGGCGCCCCCTGCCTCATGGGCCCCTCGTGGCTCCCCTGACCGACCTCCTTCACCTATGTATATCTACGTACCCCGAAACCATCCAGGAGCACCACAAAAAACTATTTCCACCACCGCAACCTTCTGTATCCATGATATCCCATCTTGGAGCCTTCATCGGTGCTCCGCCGGAGGGGGAATCGACCATGGAGGGCCTCTCCATCATCACCAAGGCCTCTCCGATGAGTTGTGAGTAGTTTACCATAGACCTTCGGGTCCATAGTTATTAGCTAGAGGGCTTCTTCTCTCTCTTTGAATCTCAATACAAAGTTCTCCTCGATCTTCTTGGAGATCTATTCGATGTAACTCTTTTTGCGGTGTGTTTGTCGAGAATCGATGAATTGTGGGTTTACGATCAAGTTTATCTATGAGAAATATTTGAATCTCCTCTGAATTCTTTTATGTATGATTGGTTATCTTTGCAAGTCTCTTCGAATTATCAGTTTGGTTTGGCCTACTAGATTGATCTTTCTTGCAATGGGAGAAGTGATTAGATTTGGGTTCAATCTTGCGGTGTCCTTTCCCAGTGACAGCAGGGGCAGCAAGGCACGTATTGTATTGTTGCCATCGAGGATAAAAAGATGGGGTTTATATCATATTGCTTGAGTTTATCCCTCTACATCATGTCATCTTGCTTAATGCGTTACTCTGTTCTTATGAACTTAATACTCTAGATGCAGGCAGGAGTCGGTCGATGTGTGGAGTAATAGTAGTAGATGCAGGCAGAAGTCGGTCTACTTGTTGCGGACGTGATTCCTATATACATGATCATGCCTAGATATTCTCATAACTATGCACTTTTCTATCAATTGCTGGACAGTAATTTGTTCACCCACCGTAATACTTATGCTATCTTGAGAGAAGCCACTAGTGAAACCTATGGCCTCCGGGTCTATTCTCCATCATATAAGTTTCCAATCTACTTTATTTTGCAATCTTTACTTTTCAATCTATATCATAAAAATACCAAAAATATTTATCTTATCATATTATCTCTATCAGATCTCACTTTCGCAAGTGGCCGTGAAGGGATTGACAACCCCTTTATCGCGTTGGTTGCGAGGTTCTTGTTTGTTTGTGTAGGTACGAGGGACTTGCATGGAGTCTCCTACTGGATTGTTACCTTGGTTCTCAACAACTGAGGGAAATACTTACCCTACTTTGCTACATCACCTTTTCCTCTTCAAGGGAAAAACCAACGCATGCCAAGAGGTAGCAAGAAGGATTTCTGGCGCCGTTGCTAGGGAGATCTTCGCTCAAGTCAAGATATACCAAGTACCCATCACAAACTCATCTCCCTCGCATTACATTATTTGCCATTTGCCTCTCGTTTTCCTCTCTCCCACTTCACCCTTGCCGTTTTATTCGCTCTCTCTTTTCATTCATTTCTCTTCCGCTTGTTCCTTGTATTTTCTGCCGCTGTGTCTGAATCTGGGGAGGTTATAGTTAATAAGCACAATCATAATAACATGGGAAACTTTGATGCTTTTGATGATCCTGTTGAAGAACCACCCATCTTACATACTAAAAAGTTTCGAATGGGTAGTGGTAATATTATTGGAAAAGGGGTCATTCAAGATTTCTTTACTTGTGCTGGTGCTTTACCCGCTATGGGTGGATCTATTCTTTATAGAACCAATAGTCTTGCGGATGCTATATCCTTGCTTATAGTTTAACTTGAAAGACAGTTTATGCATATGCATCCTTGCATACAAAGGATTTTCCTAGAATTTTCCAATATTGAGCATTCTTCTGTTAAGTGTGCAACTACTATATTTTTGGCTCATGAGTTCAGATTCATAATAAAAGAAGCCAAAGAAATTTTTGCACATTATAAGGTAGACAATGGCCGTCCTCCCATAGAGGCAATTCTCTTCAATCAAGAGGACATAATGTGTTTACAATCTTTATATTATGTTGCTTTTAATGAAAACCTTAGAAAAAAGGTCATTACCAATGTTCTAGTTGATAGAATTTCCGAACTTAATAATGATTTTGCCATTCGAAAAAATGAGTTAGGATTTTCTCTTGAGAATAGGCTCATGACTTTCTGCCAAAAGAATGCTTACAATGATGAATTAGTTGTGCAATATGAAGGGCCAAGGGAGGAACCCATACCTCCCGAGATAGATCTTGGGGACTCTTGTCCCATTAAATTCAGCCCTTTTGATTATTTTTGCTTGCCACAAAGAAAACTTGCTGCTGAACATAGGGAATATGAGATGAGTTTTCGTGATTTATCTTATCATTATGGCAACACCTAGATCTATCTTCACTTTTATGCCTAGCTAGGGGCGTCAAACGATAGCGCTTGTTGGGAGGCAACCCAATTTTATTTTTGTTCCTTGCTTTTTGCTCCTATTTAGTAATAAATAATTCATCTAGCCTCTGGTTATTTGTGGTTTTATGTTTTAATTAGTGTTTGTGCCAAGTAAAACCTATAGGATCATCTTGGGTGAAAGTTAATTTGATTCTGCCGAAAAACAGAAACTTTTGTGCTCACGAGAAAAACTCTAATAAATCACAGAAACGTGATTTTGAGTTGATTCTTTTTGCATTAGATCAGTAGACAAATTTCCTAGGATTTACTATTTTGGTAGGATTTTTAGAGTTCTATAAGTATTCGAAAGTTACAGATTGCTACAGACTGTTCTGTTTTTGACAGATTCTGTTTTTCGTGTGTTGTTTGCTTATTCTGATGCATCTATGGCTAGTATCGGGGGGTATGAACCATAGAGAAGTTGGAATACAGTAGGTTTAACACAAATATAAATAAAGAATGAGTTCATTACAGTACCTTAAGTGGTGGTTTTTCTTTCTTGCACTAACGGAGCTCATGAGATTTCCTGTTGAGTTTTGTGTTGTGAAGTTTTCAAGTTTTGGGTAAAGATTTGATGGACTATGGAATAAGGAGTGGCAAGAACCTAAGCTTGGGGATGCCCATGGCACCCCAAGATAATTCAAGGACAACCAAAAGCCTAAGCTTGGGGATGCCCTGGAAGGCATCCCCTCTTTCGTCTTCGTCTATCGGTAACTTTACTTGGAGCTATATTTTTATTTACCACATGATATGTGTTCTGCTTGGAGCGTCTTGTATGATATGAGTCTTTGCTTTTTAGTTTACCACAATCATCCTTGCTGTACACACCTTTTGGGAGAGACACACATGATTCGGAATTTATTAGAATACTCTATGTGCTTCACATATATCTTTTGAGCTAGACAGTTTTGCTCTAGTGCTTCACTTATATCTTTTTAGAGCACGGCAGTAGTTTTATTTTGTAGAAATTATTGATTCTCATGCTTCACTTATATTATTTTGAGAGTCTTTTAAGAACATCATGGTATTTTCTATGGCTAAAAATTGGTCCTAATGTGATGAGCATCCAAGTTGGGTATAATAAAAACTATCGTAGGGAGTGAATTGGATGCTATGATCAATTTGATGCTTGATAATTGTTTTGAGATATAAAGGTGGTAATATTAGATTCATGCTGGTTGGGTAATTATGAAATTGAGGAATACTTGTGTTGAAGTTGGCAAGTCCCGTAGCATGCACGTATTTTAAAACTTGTGTAACAAATTTATTGCATGGGTGCTCTTTTGACTGCCTTCCTTATGTGTGGAGGTTGGGCGCGCGCGATGGTTAACTCCTACCAACCTCCCCCTAGGAGCATGCATAGTAGTACTTTGCTTCGAGGGCTAATAAAACTTTTGCAATAAGTGTATGAGTTCTTTATGACTAATGTGAGTCCATGGATTATACGCACTCTTACCCTTCCATCATTGCTAGCCTCTTCGGTACCGTGCATTGCCCTTTCTCACCTTGAGAGTTAGTGCAAACTTCGCCGCTTCATCCAAACCCCATGATATGATACGCTCTATCATACATAAACCTCTTTATATCTTCCTCAAAACAGCCACCATACCTACCTATTATGGCATTTCCATAGCCATTCCGAGATATATTGCCATGCAACTTTCCACCTTTCCGTTTATCATGACACGTATCATCATTGTCATATTGTCGTGCATGATCATGTAGTTGACATCATATTTGTGGCAAATCCACCATGCATAATTTTTCATACATGTCACTCTTGAGCCATTGCCCTTCCCGGTACACCGCCAGAGGCATTCATATAGAGTCATATCTTGTTCTAGTTTCGAGTTGTAATTCATGAGTTATAAATAAATAGAAGTGTGATGGTCATCATTATTATAGCATTGTCCCTTATAAAAAAGGAAAGGCCAAAAAAGGCCAAAGAAAAATAAGGCCAAAGAAAAAAATAAAAAAGGCCCAAAAGAAGGGGGGTAATTTCACTATCCTTTTCCACACTTGTGCTTCAAAGTAGCACCATGTTCTTCATATAGAGAGTCTCTTATGTTGTCACTTTCATATACTAGTGGGAATTTTTCATTATAGAAATTGGCTTGTATATTCCAACGATGGGCTTCCTCAAAATGCCCTAGGTCTTCGTGAGCAAGCAAGTTGGATGCACACCCACTTAGTTTCTTTTGTGGAGCTTTCATACATTTATAGCTCTAGTGCATCCGTTGCATGGCAATCCCTACTCCTCATGTTGACATCAATTGATGGGCATCTCCATAGCCCGTTGATTAGCCTTACAATGTGAGACTTTCTCTTTTTTGTCTTCTCCACACAACCTCCATCATCATATTCTATTCCACCCATAGTGCTATATCCATGGCTCACGCTCATGTATTGCGTGAGAGTTGAAAAAGGCTGAAGCGCGTTAAAAAGTATGAACCAATTGCTTGGCTGAAACCGGGGTTGTTCTTGATGGGAGTATTTTGTGTGATGAAAATGAAACATAGCCTAACTATATAATTTTGTAGGGATGAACTTTCTTTAGCCATGTTATTTTGAGAAGACATGATTGCTTAGTTAGTATGCTTGAAGTATTACTATTTCTTATGTCAATGTGAACTTTTATTTTGAATCATTTGGATATGAACATTCAAGCCACAATTAAGAAAATTACATTGAGAAATATGCTAGGTAGCATTCCACATCAAAAAATTCTGTTTTTATCATTTACCTACTCGAGGACGAGTAGGAATTAAGCTTGGGGATGCTTGATACGTCTCCAACGTATCTATAATTTTTGATTGTTCCATGCTATTATATTACCCATTTTGGATGTTTATGGGCTTTACTATGCACTTTTATATCATTTTTGGGACTAACCTACTAACCGGAGGCCTAACCCGAATTGCTATTTTTTTGTCTATTTTAGTGTTTCGCACGAAAGGAATATCAAACGGAGTCCAAACGGAATGAAACCTTCGGGAGCGATCGTTTTGGAACAAACGCAATCCAGGAGACTTGGAGTGGACATCAAGAAGTAGCCGAGGCGGCCATGAGGGTGTAGGGCGCGCCCTAGGGGGGGCCTGCCTCGTGGTCCCCTCATGGCTCCCCTGACCGACCTCCTTCGCCTATATATATCTATGTACCCCGAAACCATCCAGGAGCACCACAGAAAACTATTTCCACCACCGCAACCTTCTGTATCTATGAGATCCCATCTTGGAGCCTTCGCCGGTGCTCCACCGGAGGGGGAATCGACCACGGAGGGCCTCTACATCATCACCAAGGCCTCTCCGATGAGTTGTGAGTAGTTTACCATAGACCTTCGGGTCCATAGTTATTAGCTAGATGGCTTCTTCTCTCTCTTTGAAACTCAATACAAAGTTCTCGATCTTCTTGGAGATCTATTCGATGTAACTCTTTTTGCGGTGTGTTTGTCGAGATCCGATGAATTGTGGGTTTATGATCAAGTTTATCTATGAGAAATATTTGAATCTCCTCTGAATTCTTTTATGTATGATTGGTTATCTTTGCAAGTCTCTTCGAATTATTAGTTTGGTTTGGCCTACTAGATTGATCTTTCTTGCAATGGGAGAAGTGCTTAGCTTTGGGTTCAATCTTGCGGTGTCCTTTCCCAGTGATAGCAGGGGCAGCAAGGCATGTATTGTATTGTTGCCATCGAGGATAAAAAGATGGGGGTTATATCATATTGCTTGAGTTTATCCCTCTACATCATGTCATCTTGCTTAATGCGTTACTCTGTTCTTATGAACTTAATACTCTAGATGCAGGCAGGAGTAGGTCGATGTGTGGAGTAATAGTAGTAGATGCAGGCAGGAGTTGGTCTACTTGTTGCGGACGTGATGCATATATACATGATCATGCCTAGATATTCTCATAACTATGCACTTTTCTATCAATTGCTGGACAGTAATTTGTTCACCCACCGTAATACTTATGCTATCTTGAGAGAAGCCACTAGTGAAACCTATGCCCCCGGGGTCTATTCTCCATCATATAAGTTTCCAATCTACTTTATTTTGCAATCTTTACTTTTCAATCTATATCATAAAAATACCAAAAATATTTATCTTATCATATTATCTCTATCAGATCTCACTTTTGCAAGTGGACATGAAGGGATTGACTACCCCTTTATCACGTTAGTTGCGAGGTTCTTGTTTGTTTGTGTAGGTACGAGGGACTTGCGTGGAGTCTCCTACTGGATTGATACCTTTGTTCTCAACAACTGAGGAAATACTTATGCTACTTTGCTACATCTCCCTTTCCTCTTCAAGGGAAAAACCAATGCATGCTTAAGAGGCAGCAGATTCTAACACCCATGGAGTCTTGGTGCTGAACATGTTTTTCTCGTGGAAGAGGCTTAGTCAAAGTGTCTGCAACATTCAGATCCGTATGTTTCTTGCAAATGTCTATGTCTCCCACCGCGACTTGATTCCGGATGGAATTTAAGCATCTCTTGATGTGTTTGGTTCTCTTGTGAAATCTGGATTCCTTTGCCAAGGAAATTGCACCAGTATTGTCACAAAAGATTTTCATTGGACCCGATGCACTAGGTATAACACCTAGATCAGATATGAACTCCTTCATCCAGACTCCTTCATTTGCTGCTTCTGAAACCGCTATGTACTCTGCTTCACACATAGATCCCACCACGATGCTCTGCTTGGAACTGCACCAACTGACAGCTCCACCATTCAATATAAATATGTATCCGGAGTGCGACTTAGAGTCATCTGGATCAGTGTCAAAGCTTGCATCAACATAACCATTTACAATCAGCTCTTTGTCACCTCCATAAACGAGAAACATATCCTTAGTCCTTTTCAGGTATTTCAGGATTTTCTTGACTGCTGTCCAATGCACCACTCCTGGATTACTTTGGTACCTCCCTGCTATACTTATAGCAAGGCACACATCAGGTCTGGTACACACATTGCACACATGATAGAACCTATGGCTGAAGCATAGGGGATGGCTTTCATTTTCTCTCCATCTTCTGCAATGGTCGGGCATTGAGTCTGACTCAACTACACACCTTGTACTACAGGCAAGAACCCTTTCTTTGACTGATCCATTTTGAACTTCTTCAAAACTTTATCAAGGTATGTGCTTTATGAAAGTCCAATTAAGTATCTTGATCTATCTCTATAGATCTTGATGCCCAATATGTAAGCAGCTTCACCGAGGTCTTTCATTGAAAAATTCTTATTCAAGTATCCTTCTATGCTATCCACAAATTTTGTATCATTTCCAATCAACAATATGTCATCCACATATAATATTAGAAATGCTACAGAGCTCCCACTCACTTTCTTGTAAATACAGGCTTCTCCAAACATCTGTATAAAACCATATGCTTTGATGACACTATTAAAGCATATATTCCAACTCCGAGAGGCTTACACCAGTCCATAAATGGATCGCTAGAGCTTGCACACTTTTTTAGCATCCTTTGGATCGACAAAACCTTCTGGTTGCATCATATACAACTCTTCTTTAAGAAATCCATTAAGGAATGCAGTTTTGACATCCATTTGCCAAATTTCATAATCATAAAATGCGGCAATTGCTAACATGACTCGGACAGACTTAAGCATCGCTACGGGTGAGAAGGTCTCATCGTAGTCAACTCCTTGAACTTGTTGAAAACCTTTCGCAACAAGTCGAGATTTATAGACAGTAACATTACTGTGAGCATCAGTCTTCTTCTTGAAGATCAATTTATTTTTTATGGCTTGCCGATCAATGGGCAAGTCCACCAAAGTCCACACTTTGTTCTCATACATGGATCCTGTGGGAATCTTGGACTAGGGGGTCCTTGGGCGTCCGATCTATTGATGTGGGCCGGACTAATGGGCCGTCAAGATACAAGACAGAAGATTATCTATTGTGTCTAGTGTGGATTCTCACATGCGTGGATGGCAAGAATAGGTGTCTGGATCTTTTTTCCTTTCTGTAAAACCGACTTTGTACCACCCTAAACCCCTCCGGTGTCTATATAAACTGGAGGGTTAGGTCATAGGCGAGGACATTGCATTGCTAGGCTAGCTATCTAGGGTTAGCCGAATCGATCTTGTGGTAGATCAACTCTTGTAACCCCTATACCCTCGAATATAATCAAGCAGGAGTAGGGTTTTACCTCCATTAAGAGGGCCCAAACCAGGGTAAACACTGTTTCCCTTCTCCATTGTTACTATTGATCCTCAGACGCATAGCTTGGGCCCCCTACCCGAGATCTGCCAGTTTTGACACCGACATTAGTGCTTTCATTAAGAGCTCCGCTGTATCATCAATAGAAGGATCGATGGCTCACCTTTTCGCCAACGATGACGTTGTGTCCAAGGAGACCTTCCTTCCTGGATAGGTTTTCGTGTTCAGTGGCTTTGTGCTTCGAGCCAACTCGATCGGCCGCCTTGAGTAGGTCGATAGTTATGCCCCCGGCCACCAGATCAGGTTTGGGAACCTGAATTATGTTGCTGACATCCAAGGAGACCTGGTCTTCGATGGGTTAGCAGCCTTGGCCATCACCCTGTGTCCCCGCCAAGAAGACTCTTCGGATCCGCTATCTAATTTCATATAGGGGTTAACATCAACACCCACCTCAGCCTCAGATCCGGGGCAGGTCTCATCGTCCAAAGACAGGAGCATAAACCCTGCCGGACTTCTTCCCCTTACCGAACTTCCTACTGAAGACCCAGACGCAGGCTTAAACTTGGCTCTGGGAAACCGTTCCGAACTGCCAGGGTCTGCACTTCACGGGCCCGATCAGGCGCTCCATGCTGAACACAGCGCGGCAGACCCACGGTTTCCAGTCATACTCCCGCTCTTAGATGAAGCGTTAGGTTTGATGCAGTCTCTCGCCATCATGGAGGCTTTACCTCCAAACTGCACCCAACTCGGACTAGGGGCTGAGAGAGGGGAATTTTATGCCCCACCCACCACCCACTTGATAGCCACTGTCGAATATTTAACTGACATGTTGCACTATAAAAAAAAGAAACATCCGTGACATTTTGGGCCGAACGAAAAAAATTAATGTCATACTTATGACACTTCTATGACAATAATTGTGACAAAACCCAGTATCATCATAGATGTGGTGGGCTCCTACTTCTATGACAAAAAATCATGACAAAGAATGGGCTTTTCATCCTAGGCGGGCCGGAGACGCAGCTCCATGACATTCTTTGGGCCTTCCATGACGGAAAAACCGTGGTAGAAGCGAGGGCGAGGAAAATAACTGGGAGTTCCCGGTTATGGTGGGTGGTCGGGGGCCAAGCGATGTGCGTTTCTCTCATACACGTACGCGCGTGGGTGTGAGGCATTAGGCTCTAACTGAACCCGAGCGAGGTGTCGCTTAACTGAACCTGAGTGATTGCACTGCAGGCTATGCATTACTGAACCCGAGCAATCGAGCGATTCCTTTGCTACTGTTGCTAACTGAAGCTGATCGATGCTGCCTCTGGATGAACAGTGAGCATTGCTGGGGGGGTGGGATGAACAGTTCCCGGTGGGGTTGGATGAACAGGACGCCGATCAATTGAGCTGGTTGGGCGTGGATGAACAGGACACCGTGGAGGGCTGGATGAATAGGACCCCGTGGAGGAAGGTTGAACAGTAGCCGGTGGAGGGCTGGTTGAACAGTAGCCGGTGGAGGGCTGGATGAACAGTAGCCCGTGGAGGGGTGGTTGAACAGTACCCCATGGAGAGGGCTGGTTGAACAGTAGCCGGTGGAGGAGCGCACAGTGGAGGCTAGATGAACAGGAGCCCATGGATGAATAGTCGTAGGTGGAGGCTGGAGGAGGTCGACGGTGGATGAACAGTAGCCCGTGGAGGCTGGAGGAGGTCGATGGTGGAGATTAACAGTATCCCGTGGAGTCCCGTTTTGAGGTATGCCACACCCCTCCCGATGAACAGGACCCCCGTTTCGACTGCGCTCCAACACAAGTCTGTTTCCTCCATTTTGCGGTACGCCACACCCCTCTGATCAACAGCACCCCGTTTCGACCGTAGGAGGTCCAACAGAAGTCTGTTTCCTCCATTTTGCGGTACGCCAGAACCCACCCGATGAACAGGATCCCGTTTCGACCATGGCCGGTTGAACACAAGGTTGTTTCCTCTGTTCTATGGTACGCCAGGCCTCATTTCCATCGGCTGTTCTGTCCAAGCCCTCCCGATGAACACGACAACGTATTTCGTTCCGACCCAATTGGTTGGCTCCCCATGAACACGACAACGATGCAGTTTCTCTGTTCCGACCCAGCCATGTACACGATCCCTGGCCGTACGTATGCGCGAGTAGGCGTTCGAGACCCCGCCCGTATGTATGTACGTGGCTGTATTTTCTTTCTTGCACCCTGGCCGCCGTACGTACGTGTACATGCTACGTGCGCACCTCTACTAAGACCCGTGCGTGCCTCTACATCGACCAGTATGTACCTACACGTTCGTGACCAGAATGACAACGCTGAATACGCTTCGACCAGGTGGGTCCCGACTGTCAGGCACTTCCTTGCGTGCGAAGATGTAGCTGGTGGGTCCCAGTAGTCAGGGGCAAATCATTTTTTTGCCCGTAATATGGATGCACTTCCTTGCGTGCAAAGATGTAGCTGGTGGGTCCCAACAGTCAGGGGGGAAACTTTTTTTCACGAAATACGATGGTTCGTCTGGTGGGTCCCTGCTGTCAGGTGGAGGAATCATTATTTTCCGCGTAATAAGGAGGCACTTCCTTGCTGCGGCCGTGGACCCAGCTATCAGCCTCTCCACGTATAGTACTCTTCTGATGGAAGTCGTTCCTTGATCATGTTGACCACACCGCACCAAGAGCACCAGGGCGATGGACGACGGCGAGGCCTAGGAAGGGGACGGCGCGGAGCCCGGGAAGAGGCGGTAGTGGATGCCCACACGGAGAGGAGTATGAGGGTTCACTAGTTCGGCTTTGGTGTGAGGTTGTCGTCGCCGCAGAATAACATGGGGTGCGGGTGAGTGGAGGGATGGCCTGGCCAGCGGCGGGAGTAGTAGGGGGTGGTGAGGCCTCCGCGGCAACACAGCCAGCCACGGGAGGCAGGAGCAGGCGGCACGACCGGCGCTGCTTTGGGCGGCTGGAGCAAGAAGACCAGAGGTTGAAGACGCACTACAGCCATTGGATGGACATTGTACGGTAACTAGAGCTTGAATCGTTCATATTGACTAAGTTGACAAAGCCCTCCGTCCCCATCAACTTAGTAGGCCCACAAGTCAGCCTCCCACTATGGTGGGTCTCAGCTAGCAGGGGAGGTGTTCATTTTTTGTGCGTAATAAGGAGGCACTTCCTTGCGTGCGAAGATATTGCTGGTGGGTCCGACCTGTCAGCGGGGATAACTTTTTTCGCGAAATAAAGAGGCCCTTCCGGTCGGTCCTAGATGTCAGCTGGAGGAATCATTATTTTGCGCGTAATAAGGAGGCATTTCCTTGTGTGCGGTTGTGGACCCAATTGTCAGCCTCTCCACGTACAGTCCACGTCCGATGGAAGTCGTTCCTTGACCATGTTGACCACGCCGCGCCGAGAGCACCAGGGCGGTGGACGATGGTGAGGCCTAGGAAGGGGATGATGCGGAGCCGGGGAAGACGCGATAGTGGAAGCCCGCGCAGAGAGGAGTATGAGGGTTCACTGGTTCGGCTGCAGTGTGAGGTTGCCGTCGCTGCAGAATAACCGGGGGTGTGGGTGAGTAGAGGGATGCCTAGGCCAGCGGTAGGAGTAGTAGGGGGCGGTGAGGCCTGCATGGCAGCACAGCCGACCACGAGAGGCAGGAGCAGGCGGTCCCAACGGCGCTGGATTTGGCGGCTGGAGCAAGAAGATCAGAGATTGAAGAAACACGACGGCCATTGGATTGACATCCAACGGTTATGTCTGCTAGAATCATTTGTTGACGTATATAATAACTAAAAAAATCTTGCATACGCGTCAACTTAATAGGCCCACAAGTCAGACCATTCCCTTTCTTAATAATTTATATATAGCTCATTGCAACTTCTTATGCAATTTATTGCAGTTCGTCTTTTTCTTGGCCAGGGCCAGGGTTAAAAATTTAAACGAAATTTCGCATATTTCTATGGGTTCGAAACTATTTTTAATACCAAAGTGTCGAGCCAGATTTAAAGTACTTTGAAGATATATTTAAATTAGGTTAAAGCCTAGTGAAATAGGAATCTGAAAATGTCAAAAAATTCAGAAATTATAAAGTAATTGCCAATTTGTCATCTGTTTTTATATTTACAACACATTTCATATTATTTGCAGGCGTCTTGAAAGAGTTGCATCCCATCAGGGCGTAGAAAAATAAGTAGGCCTGGATTGGGTATTCTTCAGAAAAAATAAACTGGGCTCATTTTCACAAAGAAAAAATAGCTGGGCTGGTCATATGGTGAACATAAAATATAAGCCTGGGCTAGACGGGCCATAACCCAGTTGAAACCCTGCTCTGTCTCAACAATAAGAAAAATACTGCTCGAGCAGCTACGTCCCAGGGGTCAGCCGATCTTGTGTTGTTCTCTTGTCTATTGACTATATACGCTCACAATGTCGTGGGTCCCAGATGATAGGAACCACTAAGATGAAGCATTTTCTTTTTCCATACACTGACATGGTGGGCCCCTACTGTCATCCTCTCCATGTACTTTTGCTGATTCCTATTGTTTGTTGACCATGTTGACAATGCGAGAGGGCGGCGCCGCGGTGAGCGCACCAAAGCGCACGGAGGACGATGGCGAGGCCTCGGACGTCAGCGTTAATGATTTAGGAGATAGTGGGGCGGCGATGCATGCGGTGAGGTGCAACCAGCCATGGGAGGCGGAAGCAGGCGGCCCCGCCTATGCTGGTTTTTTTGGTGGCTGGAGGAAGACAGGGCTGAAGAAACACGACAGACTATAAAAGCAACAGGGGTACTTAACAACCTTAACTGAAACCAGAAGGGGCACTTAACAACCATAGCTGAAAGCAGTATGGGTACTTATATAGGTTCAATCGTACAAAGCACGCCTCGAATAGTGCTACTTTGCCTACAGTTAACCAAGGGTGAGGTCGCCAAGCCCCAGGACAAGGCCCATGGGCCACCCCGCGCATCCACAACCTTCTGAAAGCGGCTTCATCTCGCAATGTGGTCAATAAACAGGATATTCGCTTTAGAGCCATGGAAAAGTAGGAACATAATCTTGTGTCCTATTCCCCAAGATGGACGGGCCTTCACTATTTGGGACCACCCATGAATAAGTATCAGGGGAATGGAGTAGGTCGACATAAACATCATGTTGTGACCAAGCGCAAGTCTGACCCGACCATGGTCAGGCATCTGTATAGGAACAATAGAACTATGCAGTTTCTATTTCAAGAAAATCACAACTGTAAAACTGTGTATAAGCAATAGTTTATGAACAACATATATAACAGAAAATAGCTCGTACCATAAGTTTCTCGACACAGTTGGACCTGTTCAACGAGTGCAGCAGTGGCACACATATCCCACGTGGCCTTCCACCACTGAAACGCCCCACAAGGACCTCAAGACGATCAATAAAGTGTAGGAACTTGTGGATGTCGTCCTAGTCAACTTCAGAGCCATCAGTAACAGTCGAGTTCTTACAGAATAACAAACGAGCAGCATGCTTAACTCTGAAAAAACCTACACGTGCCACCAATTATAAGAAAATATTAGTTAGAAGTAGCATATTCGTGAGAGATTCGTTTCTACTTCTAAAGTTAAATTGTGATTAGTTAGACAGAATAGGTGGATTAAGAAGTATTCGAGGCAACAAGCAAGAACCAGATATAAAACTAACATGGATGAACAATTGGAACGACGTTGGGGTGGAAGATCGCAGTGAAGATGAGACCAGGTTTTGCTATTTCCATCAACATTCATGCGCCAACTTTTAATCTGTAACACTTGAGGAAGTTTATCCAAGTTCAGCCATAAAAAAAGTAGCAATCTTCTTGGTTCATGAACCCAACTCGGAAGTTATATCCATGGCTTGTCTTCCATGTGACCATTAAACTGGTGTGTTCAGTTATGACAAGGCCGAGCATCTTGAGTACATATGTTCTGGCAGAGCAAATAATGCATTGCAGGAAAAATAATATGAGAACACAATGTATTCCCTATCCAAATCTAGAAATAATTTCCTCCTTCACGTCAGTGTTGACCATTGTACTAGTACCTTTTATCCAAATATACCAATCCAAATTTCCAAATCAGTCGACATCATGTTCAAAAAACCCCACCCTCCCGGATAGAAAAGAGGATTCTAGGAACATATTGTGCGCATTTTAAAATCATGTGTTAGGATGAGAAGGAACAAGTGTGGCGTCTCGCCGAGGGTGCAGAAACCTGTAGGGTCCTCACACTTTGGGAACTTCAAATGAAACACACTAGATTCAGTAGGAAGAAAAATGCATCAGCAGCGGCAGCTGCCATCCTAGGATTACCCGCGACCAAGGGACTTGGATTTATCAGGGATGGATGAAGAATTCGTACCTGGTTCTCCATGAGAAAACCCTATGCAATCACCGAGAGGGGGTTTTCTCTGAACAAGCAGACGAGGGAGAAGGGGATTCAGGCCTAGTGAAATATTGTCGCTTCGTCCGTCCAGCTTACTGCTAAAGCTGGAAAGGTGGGGGTTTTGTGATTGGGATAATGGATTTTATGCCCCTAGTTGGGTCACAGTCAGCAGGTTTACCCCTAGTTTCTGAAAACACTTGTTCCTGACCAAACCACTTTGCTCCTCTTATGCTATTGCCCTTTGACTGTTTGACCATCACTTTGAAAACTTCATAAAAAATTCATACTAACTCAGAAAAATTCAAATAAGATATCAAAATGTTCAGAAAAGCATCACCTATATGTGAATGTCATATGCATTCATGAAAAAAGTGTTGGCCAGTCCCCATTTCAGTTTTAGCTCATATCATCTTAGCATGAATAGTAAAATCTAAAAAAATCAAAAAAATCTAAAAAAATTGGTGCAAACTTTGACCAATGTTTTGAGTGCTTGCCAAGTTTCATAAGGGAATGACATTCGTGGAAGTCGTGGCAAAAAAAACAAAAAACAATGTTCCAAAATTTCATTTTTTTACCACGACTTCCATGAATGTCATTCCCTTATGAAACTTGGCAAGCACTCAAAACATTGGTCAAAGTTTGCCACCAAATTTTTTTAGAATTGTTTTAGATTTTACAGTTCATGCTAAGATGATATGAGCTAAAACTGAGATAGGGACTGTCAAACACTTCTTTCATGAATGCAAATGACATGCACATATAGGTGATGCTTTTCTGAACATTTTGATATCTTATTTGAATTTTTCTGAGTTAGTATGAATGTTTTATGAAGTTTTCAAAGTGATGGTCAAACAGTCAAAGGGCAAAAGCATAAGAGGAGCAAAGTGGTTTGGGGTAGGAACATGTGTTTTCGGAAACTAGGGGTATAGTGGGACACAACTAAGGGCACCAAATTAATTATCCCTTTGTGATTTGACGGCTCATTGGGCATTACTGCGGCGCTATGACCGGGGTGTGTCTATTGTGGAGGTGTGCACGCTAATTTGGTGCATCTCGCATGTGGACCCCGTTGCCGAATGCCCCACATATCAGCGAAAGAAAGTAGAAAGACAGGAGTAACTAGTTACACATAAATATATTTTTGACAGAGAGATACTCCTTCTGTAAAGAAATATAAAAATCTTTTATATCACAACTTTATACATAAGAAAAATCAAGGGAAATATATATAACATATATAATTATAAAAAGGGATTTTTACATCTGTGCCCCTAGTTCCTTAGCTCTACTCATTCATCCCCGCGCTCTTAACTTTTGCTCAATTTTCCCCACTCCCTTGCCAGAAACCCTCAAAACTGGGCACAATGGACGTTGTCGTTGGGTCAAAGGCTTGACCATTAACTCTGACTAGTGTGGCCATGCTGGACTGTGTCATCCGTTCGACTTGACAAGTGGGGCCGCGTTAGGTGGTGTCACTGTTCGACCATTGGGCCGTGGTTTCGTTGGGCTGTCCCTTGCATTAAACGTTTGTGTGCGCCGCCAGGACAGAAGCCTGCTATGCATGCACCCAACAAAGCCTGCTTGCATGCATCGATCGAGCCTGCATGCGCCGATGCCACGATCCCACGATGCGCCAACCAAGCCTGCATGCGCCAATGCATCCGCCAAGAGCACTGACCGAGCAGCTTTCTTGCACGCCAGCGGCCACGGATACAGCGACGGTCACTGCCGCTGGTTCCTCTCTTCTAGCTAAGTGGCTACATATTTGTGGCTTGTGTAAAAAAAAGAGCCACTCCCTTGCTTAGTTGTACTCATTCATCCCTACTAACAAAGCTTGCTTGCATGCACTAGGTGGTTACTAACAAGGGAACCCTACTAACAAGCCGAGCTCTCTAAGAAAATAATCAACAAATATGTAGTCCCAATATAGGGCCAACAAGCCCATAGCACGATCACATATCTCAAACTAGGAAGAACTTAATAATATAATAGATAGAAAACTTAATAATAGAAATTAAGAAAAGGGCCAACAAGCCCATAGCACCTCCAACATAGTTCAATTACAACTTAACATAACATACACTAAAAAAAGATAGAGGGTTTAGAACCCTAGTCGCCGCCTTCTCCACCTTGCTCCTCCTCCAGGCGCCCTTTTCACTGCTCCTCTGAGGCGTTGTCGATGGGGTACGGAAGAGTGTGCATGCGCGTCGTGGTGGGGAAGATGTTGTTGTACTCCGTGAACCTGTTGTGGGTGGTGAAAGCGATGAACTCGAAGCCACACCAAAACACCCGGCCGAGGAGGTAGAAGGCGTCGAATGTGTTGGTGAAGTGGGCAAGGAGAGCAACCACCACCAGGTTTTGGATGACCTCCTCGATGCGGAACATCGTTGGAGATCCCCTCGGGAGGTGGTGGTAGCCGGATGCAAGGAAGAACTCAGTGAAGTTCCGTGCGGTCCTCAGCCTTGATATCGCCCACACACGTAGTGTGCGATCAACGTACACGCCAGTAGGGTAGAGCCTCTCTAGCACAGTGGGTGGGAAGCAGTAGATTAGTCCAGTGTACTGCATGGCTGAGGGATGTGCAGAAGATGGAGGAGGCGTCTAAGAGCAAGAAGGGAAATGGATGAGGGATGGCAGAGGCAGAGGGTGGCTTAAATAGTCATAGTGCTACGTGTTATTTGGCCGTGTGAATAGTTTGTGGCCATTTTGCATGATAAAAATAAATTGCACGCATGGCCAGTTGGCAGAGGCAAAAGAAAAACAAGCTAATTGCATGCATGGGAATCTGTGGTCATATATATTATATGAACAAAAAGAGACACTTTTTGAATAGTTTGTGGCCATTTTGCATGATAAAAATAAATTTGGCCCTTAAAAATTGGTCATTTGCTACACAATGTCAATTGATTTCAAACGATGCAAAGATACAGAGCCAACACGTTCACAAAAAACAGAGCAAACAATGCAAAAATACAGAGCCAACACGTTCACAAAAAATAGAGCAAACAATGAAAAAAATGACGCAATTCAACGGCCCAACCAGAGCTTGGTTTCCTTTTGGGCCCAATAACAACGTTTCTTTCCACGGAGTCAGTGGTGGGCGAGCAGCTGAGCACAACCAATAGGATCGCCTCTCGCGGACCGCCCCATGATCCAACAATGCGGAGCCGTTCTTGTGATCCAACGGCGCAGAGCCTCCACACAGCCAGCCCACCTAGTTCCTTCTAGAAGGCCAGATCTAAGGGTTTTCGCTTGGCGCGAGAGTATGATCGGACAGCTGATGTTGGGAGCTAGGGTTAGGCGAAACCCCATGGGGTTTAGAGGGGTTTTGAGCTGGTCAACAGGGTTTCGATGGCTTTGACTGAGCATAACTAATTCTAAAAAAATCAAAAAAATATGAAACCTTCGCCGTTTGTCGTTTTATAAGACAAAACTAACAAGGACAAATACTAAGCTTGGTTTATGGTCATTTTCATAAAAAAAAACCTAGCTGGCACGATCGAGGTCAAATGAGCAACATTATAATTGTAAAAAAAATCAAAAATATATAAAACATACGCACAATGTTGTCTTATGTGACATGTTACCAACCAAAAATCATAAACTTGGTCTATGGTCATTTTCATGAGAAAACCTTCACACATATGAGCTATCATGTACATGATTTCATAGAGTTCAAGGAGAGGAGGTGGTGTTACTTTCTGTTTTTCAAAAAAATCAAAAAAATCACTAAAGCTTTATTTTAAAGTGAATAAGAAGGATGTGAAGTTAGTTTTCCATTTTCGTATTTCAGAACGTGTTTTTAATATTTTTATATTAAAGCATATGTTTTCAAAAGAAAATGTTAAAATATGAAGATTAATTCAAAAAATGGTGAGACTTCGAATCTACACTATGGAAAGTGAATATGTGTTAATAAAAAAACATTTGGCTCATTTAGAGTAGGTTCAAAAAAATTGATACAAATGGGTTGTTTACCCTAGCCTGGGAGCTCATTTGGAGCACATTTTCTCAAATTCAAATTTATTTGACCTCCTCTAAATCACTTCAAATTTTGCACACATGATCTCCTACACAAACATAGATAGTTTGCCAAGGTTTTACTTGTTTTTGCATTTTCATGAATTTGTACTGTCCAGGTTTGCCAAGGTTTACATGATCCCATTTGGAGCACGCATTTGATTTTCTACACAACATGTGTGATCATTGCAGCACCTAAGATCATAGTTCACAACGTCTAAACACAACTAACCATAGATTCAGGATAGACAAATATACCACATGCAAATTTAAGGACAGACAAATATAGATAGCATAACCAGATTACTAGGATAACCAAATTCAGTTCAACAGACCATAACCAACGACATTCAGTTCAACACACCAAAATTAACCCAACAGTTCAACACACTAAAACTAACACATCATCACATCATCGATCACATCACGCCGGAGTCAGGGCCTTCGCGAGGGTGACATGCTTCCCCCTGATCATGTAGTCCTCCCCGCGAATCGCCACATCCTCAGCATGAGACAGAAGGTGATCGAATCGGCCATCCCTTGGCTTTGGCTTGGTGGTGCAGTAGGGAAAGTGCCACTTCTTGAACTTGCAGTTGTAGAAGGAACCAACTCCCTTGGCCTTGATCTTTTCCACCTCCTTGGCTATGAAGGACACGATGTTGCCCTTGTACACATCATCTCCAGAATCATACTGCACACATGAATGAATTGCATTAGATTCATATACACCATTTCAAAGGAACTAAATGAACAAGGGATATGCTTACCTCATATTCAGAATCGTCACTAAACTCCCCCTCGTACATGTCATAGTCGGCCAGCTTTCTCTTCCTCCCCCCCCCAACCATCATCCTCCTGAATATACAATTACATCCATCACTAGTAGCCAATTGAAAATTGTTATGCACACATGACACATTGATCATAGGGCTAATATACTCCCAATATCAGAAATGTTTTAGAAGTGGGTTTTTTTATTTCTGTGCCCCTTAGCTCTATGCATTCAAAAACCACATCCATCACTAGTATATCAATGTATTAGATTTGCACACAAATTGATCAAAAACCCCAATATGACATTCAAATAACACATTGATCATTGGTCGTGCACACACATTGAAGAACAGAGCTAATATATCAAATTTATATACTAATGAATCAAAAAACCCAATATGACAAATTTACACACATTGAATCAAAATTATAACTTCTTAAACAATGGATTCCATTTGGGCATATGACATTCAAAACCCCAATCTGAGTAGCATTCAAAAACATCTAGCGTGAAAAACCCCAATCTGTGAGCACTAAAAACAAATCTAATAAGCATCATAGCATTAAAAACCCCACTCTATTCACAACATCTAGCATTTTTTCAACGAATTTATCCAAATCTAAAAACCCCAATCATTGCAGCACCTAAAATCATAGTTCACAACATAGCATTTTTGCAACGAATTTATCCAACAAACCCTAGTCCAAAAACCCCCGTCCCCCCCAACCCATACCCTATAGAAAACCCTCGCCCATCCGTCAAACCAACTACTCTAACCATCTGAACTACCGTATGAATCAAAATCTAACCAATGCAACTAGGGAGCAATTAACTCTACAAGCTAAGGAAGTGCAAATATCTGCTCCTCCATGGCAGGTGGCGCAACGGGGGCATCTGGATTGACTGCGCCGCTCAACGCCTTCACCTTCTACAGTGATGAGGCGGAGCCCGCCACATCCCCAGTGGTTGCGAGTTTCCCCGCACCACCGTGGACGCTGCCGACATCCGCGGTCGCCGTGCCTGGACCCTGTTGCTCCATCACATCTCCGTCCGCTGCGCCGGCATCACCACAAGCGTCGGCCATCTTACAGATGGAGGTGATGAAGGTGAGGAAGAGGATGCGGTGGGGGAGAGCGAGATGGTGCGGTGGAGGCAATGGAGGAGAGCAAGATGACGCCGATGGGGGGAGAGGAAGACGATGCGGCAGGGAGGGGATTTGGGGGTAAATGGTAGGGGCGATGGAGGTGCAACTATCCCTGGGTGGTTTTGGTAATTCCTAACAACATATAGCTCATTGAGCTAATGCTATTTCAAGATAAATATTTCAGGAAAGCTCAATGTTTGGCATGGCATGGATGAGAAACGTCGACCCCTCAAAATGCTAAGGACAAAAGGATTGGCTCAAGCTCAAAGCACAAGACTCTACATTTTACTTTTAGTGATCCAAGATCACATTGAGTCCATAGGGAAGCCAATACTATTAAGAGGGGATGAGGTGTTTCTAAATGGCTTTCTTGTTCAAAGTGCTTAGTGATATGCTCCAAAAACCCTCAACTACTTTCTCACATCCACATATGTCCCAAACCAAAATTCAAACTCGGCTCAACCGAAACTTTCTATCTGGCGCCACCGAGTTCAGTTGACATAGCCACTTCCAGAAACCCTAGTATTTTCGGTCTCACCGATAGGGATCTCGGTCTCATCGAGATGGGGTTGTAATCTCTCTGTTTCCCTCCGTAACGTTTCGATCAAACCGAGATGAGCGATCAGTCCCACCGAGATTGCAATGCAAACTCTATGTTTCCCTTTTGTAACGTTTCGGTCCAACCGAGATGAGTGAATCGGTCCCACCGAGTTTGCCTGGCCAACTCTTTGTTTGTCTATTACCAAAATCGGTCTCACCGAGTTTGTGTAATCGGTCTCACCGAGATTACGTTATGCCCTAACCCTAATGATATCGGTCCCACCGAGTTGACATGTTGGTCCCACCAAAATGCCTAATGGTCACATTATGAACTAAATCGGTCTGACCAAGTTTCACGATTCGGTCCCACCGAGTTTGGTAAGTTGTGTGTAACGGTTAGATTTTGTGTGGAGGCTATATATACCCCTCCACCCACTCTTCATTCGTGGAAAGAGCCATCAGAACATGCCTACACTTCCAACATACATTTTATGAGAGAGAACCACCTACACTTGTGTTGAGGTCAAGATATTCCATTCTTACCACATAAATCTTGATCTCTAGCCTTCCCCAAGTTGGTTTCCAATAAAATCTTCTTTCCACCAAATCCAAATCCTATGAGAGAGAGTTGAGTGTTGGGGAGACTATCATTTCAAGCACAAGAGCAAGGAGTTCATCATCAACACACCATCTATTTCCTTTTGGAGAGTGGTGTCTCCTAGATTGGTTAGGTGTCTTCACGACCGGTTTTCCGGGTATTGTTTCCTAGAAAATGGCCCCTTGTGCTCACCAGCCCCAAGATTACTGTTAGCTGATGAGGCACCAACTTGATACAGACATCCCAAGCAAAATACAAAAAAAAAGGTGTAGTACAAGACCATTCTGGCCTATGAGTACAACAATTGGTTTCTAGTGGTTGACGGCGGAAGCGGTTTGTGGTTCATCAGCGCCTATGGGACACCATTTCCCACAGGAACAGCTGACCAGGTTAACTCCTATCTTCGCGAGGCTGTTGTCACCATTGCGTGGTTTCCGGGGTTGACATTGCAACGCTCCTCTCCAAGCAAGAAATCTGGCCAAGACAATAGCCAGGGACAAGCCAGTGAGTACTTTGAATGTACTCGCAAACATTATGAACACAGGTATAATATCGCAAACGATAATCATGCTCTGAAATATTCTATGATCACAATGTTAGTCATAAAATAAAATCCCTGAGGCATGCAAGCAGGTTATACAACATGAATGTGCAAAAACAGAGTAGTAATAAAATGCACCGATCGGGTGTCTGAAGTGACGCCTCGAAAGGATAGTAAATAACGAGCATGCCTTAGTCGGGCGTCTGAGCGACACCACATACAGGGCTTATAGAGTAGATAATTAATAAGCAGGCCACAGTCGGGTGTCTCAGCGACACCACATAAAGGGCTTATAAATAATAGAAATAACCAGCATGCCATAGTCGGGCGTCTCAGCGACACCACATAAAGGGCTTATAAGAAAACAATCACAGTGAATATCCAGGAGTTCGAACCGTCCCAGGGATACCCAATACTTCAAATAATATAAAGAGTTAGTCCATAATAATAATAATCATAATCATCATAAGTCACACGTCATGATCCATGTTCTGGTTTAGCAGTTTCTCCTCCGAAGACCGACACTAAGACCGACACTTGATCCATCCCAGACTGTAGTCCTTAACCATGGACATGACTATCCGAATAGATATAATCTCTGTAGAGGGTGTACTCTTTACCCACGAGTAATGGATTCCTTTAGTCCATCGGGACTAATTCCATCTACGGTCTTTTAATTGAAAACACACCTGACTCGCACACACCAGCTTCGCTTACCTGTCAAGCAAAACTCTAAGTGGGGAGGCTACAACCTCGATTAGCATGGGATCAAATTTATATCGCGCGCTCTAAGGGGTGCCCACCTCTCGGTCCCAACCGGAAACACCCATGCCCCCGGACCAGGTGGCCTGCCTACCGGATGCATCTGGTATCTTCCACCGTGGCCTCTCTGTACGGTGTGTGCCAAGAAAGGGGTTGACAACTTACTGAACCGTACCCTACCTGCTGCAGGGACTAGTGGTAGTACGAAACAAGTATGGGGGTTACTAGAACAAGACTCGATCTATGGTCGACTCGGGAGGTTTAAGTATTCCCTGCATGATTAGCATAACAAATATATTCCATCCAACAGACAGAATCACCACTCATCATACCCCATCATGCCATACCGGACACACTCGTCTCGACGAGGAACTAGGGACAAGCTCAGGCCTACCCAAGACAGAGACTTTCTCGGCTTCCTTCCGGCAGGCATGAAAAGCATACGAGGATGATTACTGTCACAAGCATGACCATTTCCAATAGCAAGGAAATCTCCAATATGCATTCATGCAAATGATCGTATCACCACATAAAATAATGAGTTCTCCATATTAAGCTAGCATTATAATCGTGTCAAACAATACACAAAATTATTATGCCAGGGTTCAGAATGCTTGCCTTCAAGTTGTGGAGAGGCAGGGTGCATTTTGAAAACTTTTAAAGTTTTCTTCTCTCTCCAAAAATCCTATTTTTGAAAATATTCAAATTAACGCCAACTTTAAAAACAGTGCAAAAAGTTTGCTTAACTATTTTTTGAATAAATCTTAAAATAAAGTAGGTGAAATTTGAGGGAGGTAGGAAAAAGAATCAACTCATTTGGAGTTATATTTTAAAAGATATGGTCAGTCAAAGTTTGGTCAAATTTTGTTTATAAAAATAACACACACAAAAAAAAGAAAAACGTTTCGGAATAGGACAGGTCGAAGACGTACTCTGGTGTTTATGCCTTCACTTAGTCCAGCGTGGACCGGCGCTGGGTCACTGACAGTGGGTCCAGGGGGCCCACTGGTCAGGTTTGACCAGTCGCCCCCGCCTCCTTCCTCCTCTGGCCGAACAGAGGCGGGGCTCCGGCGATCATCGCCGGCGATTGGCGGCTCCTCACGGGCAAGGTAGGGAAGGAATGGATCCGCCAGTTCGGGGCAGTCCTCCCAGTGGTAGCTAGGGTGGTGGGGGCAAAGGGAGTCACCGGCGGTGAGCTCGGTGGCGGACGGCAGCTTTGGGGGGTTTGGGGCTTTGGGCTACGGTGGTTCCACGACGTGGTTGTGCGTTCGGGCAGCTCCGCACGGTCGAGGGGAGGAGGATGGTGGTGCTAGATGGACGGGGGGGCTCTGGTTGCGACTGAATGGACCGGAGGGCGGCGGCGGCTGGACTGGCCGGAGACGAGGAAGAAGACCTTCCCTGGTCGATTGCCTGCTATGGGGGTGCTAGGTGGGGTGGCTTGAGGTCGCCTGAGGGACTGGACGAACTCGGGGCCTCTTATATAGGCGGCCGGAGTCGGTTCCAATGGCGGCCGCGGATAAGAACGGCGAACCGCCGTTCTATAGCCAGGGGGCGCGTGGCGATGGCTGGTGGGGTCTGGCAGGGTGAGTGGATGAGCTCGAGCTGCTCCAGGGGCGAGCTAGCGCGTTGGGGTGGCTCGGGTGGCGCCTTCCATGGCAGAGCCGGCTGCGGCCGCCCACTCATTGCCACGGGCGACCTGACGGCGGTGTTGTAGGGCGCCAGGGGGGCTTGGATGGTTCTGGCAAGTGGATGAGAACGGGCGTGGCTCTACGGGCGAGCAACGGCCAGGGGCGTGGGGCAAGTGAACGCGGCGGCTCGATTGCACGCGCGCGTGCAAAACGTGTGCTCTAGGCACGCTCACAGCACGCATGCGAGGTTTTTGGCCAAATGCTAGGGCATGTTAGAGAGCTCGAATGCTGCTGGTAGTAAACAGGCCTAGGTTAGTGGTAGACAGGAGTTTAGTGGACATGGTGGTTCGGCAAAGCAAGCAGGTCCAGTGTGCAAACTAAAAGCTATGTCAAATCTGACCATGCACATAAAGTGTTTGACAAAATGCCAAGGGCACCTAGGCATTTCTTGGGGTGGCCAAACTCTCCAGATCATAGTCTCTTTAGATGAAAAAGAGTGTGGTAAGGTTTGTTTGGCAAAAACAGAAACTTGCTAGTGGAAGTTTTTGAGAAAACCATTTCTGGACAGAAAGTAAAAGGCATAGTCTCATGTACCAAAATTACTCCAATAGGTCCATTCTCCTGGACTTAAGGCTTTTGTAGGGTGGTTGATAAGTAGGAGAAGGATCATGGGCATTAGAGCAACAAAAATTAGAGTTGCTGTAGAAAAAGCCAGACTCGACCAGAGAGCAAAAGAGGATGTTTTGCTCAAATTTTTCAAAGAACATCAGTGGATTTTTGCACAAAGATGAATAATATACTCCTACTGACCTCCCCTAATTTTGGTGGAATCTTTAAAAGAATATTTAAATAAGTTATAGTGCAAAAAGTGCCATCTGGACCAGATTGGAAAATTTAGTGTAGAGCTCAAAATGTCCAAATGACTAAAGGATATTTTTGCATAAAAGTGATTTAGGAACATCACTTGTCATCCCCAAATTTTGGTGGAATTTTTAAATAAATTTATCAAAGGGTTGCAGTGCAAAAGAGGCTCTAAAGCTTATAAAAATCATTTTTAAAAGAAATAAAGCTCAGGGAAAATAATCATATAAATAATTCCATTGATAAAAGCAATGTTTCAAGGGATGGTATACAAGTCCAACAACATTTTTGAAAAGTTTTCACTTGGGGCAAAACTCCATAATATCAAAGAAAAGAAAGGTTCTGAAATCAAAAGATAAACCCAGAAAATAAAAATTTAATTTCCTGGCAAATTTTTAATAAACAAATCATGGTTAAATTTTTGGGGTGTTACAACACTACCCCCCTTAGTAAAAAAATCTCATCCTCGAGATTTGTTAAGAGTTGTTTTAGAAAGATATCATTCATGTTGGTTGAAACTAAAAAAATTTACTCATAGCACAAACTTTGTGTCTTCGGGGTTGGTTTTTGGTAGCTACACCCGAGAAAAAAATATGCAATCGTATACTCACATACTTATGCATGGATACTATTTAAAATAGGGGCGCACAAGTAAACATCATTTAATTACGGAGATACAGGATCACAGAGTTATAGGGCGTGGACATACTAAGGCTCGATACTACTCGAGTCACTTAGTCTACCTCGCTAATATCTAAGTGGGCGTGCCTTGCGGGCGTCGAGGCTTCTCCACGGTTTTCACCGTTGGGATTAGCTGGAGGGGGTTGAGGAGCTGCAGGGTCGGGGTAGCGATGATGACCATCCCGGGGATTTTTGGCCACAATCCCGTTGGAGCGTGTTCCCAAAAGGCAACGAAGCATTTTTGGGGACATCAAGGTGTTTTGGTCGATGACTGGGGCAGACCTCAAAGACTCGATCGGTTGTCCGAACAGCACGACTGGGTTATCGGCGTTGGGCTCATCTTCTCTTCTAGACGGGGCTCGGCGTATCAGTTCTCCACGAGCTGTGATCAGATCAAGAGTAATTTGATCGAACAGATCCTCTAGTGCACTTACATAGCGCACCAGATGCGACAATGCAGGATCCGTCTCGTGATCTCCGTTGGCAACCTGAGGTGGCCTACCATACCCGTCACGACTGGGGTAGTAGTAGAACGAGCGACAGTTAACTCTGGGCGACAAGTGCCAGAGTTGAACTATAGCCTCTCGAGCCGCTAGTTGGATGGCTTGTGGCTCAAAGGAAGTCGTCCTTCCGGTGAACCGGTAGGGGCATTCGGGCGATAGACCCCTACCATAGACGTGTACAGTGGCCCAGAATTGACGGCTTTCACCGCTCATGGGTCCTTGGTACACAACATATTCTGGGGGCTCTTCTAATGCAAAAGCATGGCGGGTGAGGTTTGCGAGCACGGTCACAAAACCTCCAAGGTTGGTTGTTGTGGTCTCATTGTGCATGACGGGGCCAGGAATTATAACTCGGTTTGGGGAAAGAGGTTGTGATGTGCTAGGTTGAGGCTAGTATGTCCTTTTTATAGGAAAAGGGGATGGAGTCTTCCTTTGCACGCTTGCGAATGGGACAATTTAGGTGTTGGTCACTGGCGCGTGATCGACAGGCTAGGCTGATAGGTTGGGCACCGACTGCCAAAAGCTGTCGGGTCACTATGAGGCTATCTTGCACGGGAAGCTTGGCCGGGGTTAGGTTAAGGTCTGGTGGGTTGGTTAATCTAGGTTTTTCAACCTAGCTATGATAGGATTAGCCAATGGTTAGCCTGACACTGATACCAAGTTTGTCACGACCGGTTTTTCGGGTATTGTTTCCCAGAAAATGGCCCCTTGTGCTTACCAGCCCCAGGATTACTGTTAGCTGATGAGGCACCAACTTGATACAGACATCCCAAGCAAAATGCAAAAAAAAGGTGTAGTACAAGACCATTCTGGCCTATGAGTACAACAATTGGTTTCTAGTGGTTGATGGCGGAAGCGGTTTGTGGTTCATCAGCGCCTATGGGACACCATTTCCCACAGGAACAGCTGACCAGGTTAACTCCTATCTTCGCGAGGCTGTTGTCACCATTGCGTGGTTTCCGGGGTTGACATCGCAACGCTCCTCTCCAAGCAAGAAATATGGCCAAGACAATAGCCAGGGACAAGCCAGTGAGTACTTTGAATGTACTCGCAAACATTATGAACACGGGTATAATATCGCAAACGATAATCATGCTCTGAAATATTCTATGATCACAACGTTAGTCATAAAATAAAATCCCTGAGGCATGCAAGCAGGTTATACAACATGAATGTGCAATAACAGAGTAGTAATAAAATGCACCAATCGGGTGTCTGAAGCGACGCCTCGAAAGGATAGTAAATAACGAGCATGCCTCAGTGGGGCGTCTGAGCGGCACCACATACAAGGCTTATAGAGTAGATAATTAATAAGCAGGCCATAGTCGGGCGTCTCAGCGACACCACATAAAGGGCTTATAAATAATAGAAATAACCAGCATGCCATAGTCGGGCGTCTCAGCGACACCACATAAAGGGCTTATAAGAAAACAATCACAGTGAATATCCAGGAGTTCGAACCATCCCAGGGATACTCAATACTTCAAATAATATAAAGAGTTAGTCCATAATAATAATAATCATAATCATCATAAGTCACACGTCATGATCCATGTTCTGGTTTAGCAGTTTCTCCTCCGAAGACCGACACTAAGACCGACACTTGACCCATCCCAGACTGTAGTCCTTAACCATGGACACGACTATTCGAATAGATATAATCTCTGCAGAGGGTGTACTCTTTACCCACGAGTAAGGGATTCCTTTAGTCCATCGGGACTAATTCCGTCTACGGTCTTTTAATTGAAAACACACCTGACTCGCACACACCAGCTTAGCTTACCGGTGTCTAGAATCACCCACGACACCTGTCAAGCAAAACTCTAAGTGGGGAGGCTACAACCTCGATTAGCATGGGATCAAATTTATATCGCGCGCTCTAAGGGGTGCCCCCCTCTTGGTCCCAACCGGAAACACCCATGCCCCCGGACCAGGTGGCCTGCCTACCGGATGCATCCGGTATCTTCCACCGTGGCCTCTCTGTACGGTGTGTGCCAAGAAAGGGGTTGACAACTTACTAAACCATACCCTACCTGCTGCAGGGACTAGTGGTAGTACGAAACAAGTATGGGGGTTACTGGAACAAGACTCGATCTATGGTCGACTCGGGAGGTTTAAGTATTCCCTGCATGATTAGCATAACAAATATATTCCATCCAACAGACAGAATCACCACTCATCATACCCCATCATGCCATACCGGACACACTCGTCTCAACGAGGAACTAGGGACAAGCTTAGGCCTACCCAAGACAGAGACTTTCTTGGCTTCCTTCCGGGAGGCACGAAAAGCATACGAGGATGATTACTGTCACAAGCATGACCATTTCCAATAGCAAGGAAATCTCCAATATGCATTCATGCAAATGATTGTATCACCACATAAAATAACAAGTTCTTTGTATTAAGGTGGTGTTATAATCGTGTCAAACAATACCCAAAATTATTATGCCAGGGTTCAGAATGCTTGCCTTCAAGTTGTGGAGAGGCAGGGTGCATTCCCAAAACTTTTGAAAGTTTTCTTCTCTCTCCAAAAATCATATTTTTGAAAATATTCAAATTAACGCCAACTTTAAAAACAGTACAAAAAGTTTCCTTAATTATTTTTGAAATAAATCTTAAAAGAAACTAGGTGAAATTTGAGGGAGGTAGGAAAAACAATCAACTCATTTGGAGTTATATTTTAAAAGATATGGTCAGTCAAAGTTTGGTCAAATTCTGTTTATAAAAATAACACACAAAAAAAAGGTTTCGGAATAGGACAGGTCGAAGACGTACTCTGGTGTTTATGCCTTCACTTAGTCCAGCGTGGACCGGCGCTGGGTCACTGACAGTGGGTCCAGGGGGCCCACTGGTCAGGTTTGACCAGTCGCCCCCGCCTCCTTCCTCCTCTGGCCGAACAGAGGCGGGGCTCTAGCGATCGTCGCCGGTGATTGGCGGCTCCTCGCAGGCTCCGTAGGGTAGGGATGGATCCGCCAGTTCGGGGCGGTCCTCCCGGTGGTATCTAGGGTGGTGGGGGCGAAGGGAGTCGCCGGTGGTGAGCTCCGCGGCGGACGGCAGCTTCGGGAGGTTTGGGGCTTTGGGCTACGGTGGTTCCTCGACGTGGCTGAGGGTTCGGGCGGCTCTGCACGGACGAGGGGAGGAGGATGGTGGTGCTAGATGGACGGGGGGGCTCTGATTGCGACTGAATGGACCGGAGGGTGGCGGCGGCTGGACTGGCCGGAGACGAGGAAGAAGACCTTCCCTGGTCGATTGCCTGCTATGGGGGTGCTAGGTGGGGTGGCTTGAGGTCGCCTGAGGGACTGGACGAACTCGGGGCCTCTTATATAGGCGGTCGGAGTCGGTTCCAACGGCGGCCGTGGATAAGAACAGTGAACCGCCGTTCTGTAGCCAGGGGGTGCATGGCAATGGCTGGCGGGGTCTGGCAAGGTGAGTGGATGAGCTCGAGCTGCTCCAGGGGCGAGCTGGCGCTCTGGGGTGGCTCGGGCGGCGTTGTTCATGGCAGAGCCGGCTGCGGCCACCCGCTCGCTGCCACGGCCGACCTGACGGCGGTGCTGTAGGGCGCCAGGGGGGGCTTGGATGGTTCTGGCAAGTGGATGAGAATGGGCGTGGCTCTGCGGGCGAGCAATCGCCAGGGGCGCGGGGCGAGTGAACGCGGCGGCTCGGTTGCGCGCGCGCGTGCAAAACGTGCGCTCTGGGCACGCCCAGAGCACGCACGCGGGGTGTTCGGCCAAATGCTAGGGCATGTTAGAGAGCTCGAATGCTGCTGGTAGTAAACATGCCTAGGTTAGTGGTAGATTGGAGTTTAGTGGACATGGTGGTTAGGCAAAGCAAGCAGGTCCAGTGTGCAAACTAAAAGCTATGTCAAATCTGACCATGCACATAATGTGTTTGACAAAATGCCAAGGGCACCTAGGCATTTCTTGGGGTGGCCAAACTCTCCAGATCATAGTCTCTTTAGATGAAAAAGAGTGTGGTAAGGTTTGTTTGGCAAAAACAGAAACTTGCTAGTGGAAGTTTTTAAGAAAACCATTTTTAGACAGAAAGTAAAATGCATAGTCTCATGTACCAAAATTACTCCAATAGGTCCATTCTCCTGGACTTAAGGGTTTTGCAGGGTGGTTGATAAGCAGGAGAAGGATCATGGGCATTAGAGCAACAAAAATTAGAGTTGCTGTAGAAAAAGCCAGACTGGACCAGAGAGCAAAAGAGGATGTTTTGCTCAAATTTTTCAAAGAACATCAGTGGATTTTTGCACAAAGATGAATAATATACTCCTACTGACCTCCCCTAATTTTTGTGGGATCTTTAAAAGAATATTTAAATAAGTTGTAGTGCAAAAAGTGCCATCTGGACCAGATTGGAAAATTTAGTGTAGAGCTCAAAATCTCCAAATGACTAAAGGATATTTTTGCATAAAAGTGATTTAGGAACATCACTTGTCATCCCCAAATTTTGGTGGAATTTTTAAATAAATTTATCAAAGGGTTGCATTGCAAAAGAGGCTCTAAAGCTTATAAAAATCATGTTTAAAAGAAATAAAGCTCAGGGAAAATAATCATATAAATAATTCCATTGATAAAAGCAATGTTTCAAGGGAGGGTATACAAGTCCAACAACATTTTTTAAAAGTTTTCACTTGGGACAAAACTCCATAATATCAAAGAAAAGAAAGGTTCTGAAATCAAAAGATAAACCCAGAAAATAAAAATTTAATTTCCTGGCAAAATTTTAATAAACAAATCATGGTTAAATTTTTGGGGTGTTACAGGTGTCACTTGGGAGCCTCCGTCAAGATTGTGGAGTTGAACCAAGGAGAGTTTGTAAGGGCAAGGAGATCGCCTACTTCATGAAGATCTACACGAGTGAGGCAAGTCCTTCGTGGGTGACGGCCATGGTGGGATAGACAAGGTTGCTTCTTCGTGGACCCTTCGTGGGTGGAGCCCTCCGTGGACTCGCGCAACCGTTACCCTTCGTGGGTTGAAGTCTCCATCAACGTGGATGTACGATAGCACCACCTATCGGAACCATGGATAAAAAATATATGTGTCAACATTGTGCTTGCTTCCTCAAACTCCTCCCTTTACCTTCATATGCAATTGTTTTACATTCCGCTGCTATACTCTTAGAATTGCATGCATAGGTTGATTGCTTGACTTGTGCTAAGTTGCTAAAATATGCCAAGAACTAAAATTGGGAAAAGGCTAGATTTTTATTTGGTAAAGTAGTCTAATCACCCCCCCCCTTTGGACATACTTTCGATCCTACAAGTGGTATTAGAGCTTTGGTCTCCATTTGCTTTGATTTCCATAGCTTTTGGTGGTCATAGCCTTGGTTTCACAACCTAGGAGAGTATGGCGTCTAGCGAGGGAAATTACCACCATAGAGGTCCTTACTTTGATGGTACAAATTTTGCTAGTTGGAAGCATAAGATGAAAATGCATATTCTTGGACATAACCCCACCATTTGGGCTATTGTGTGTATTGGCTTGCAAGGTGAATTCTTTGAGGGGAGAGAACCGAACCGTGAAGCTACCATAGAAGAGTTGAAGATGTTGCAATACAATGCTCAAGCTTGTGATTTTCTCTTCAATGGATTGTGCCTCGAGGAATTCAACAAAATCAGCCATCTTGAGAATGCAAGGAAATTTGGGATACTTTGATTGACATGCACGAAGGTACCGACTCCGTCAAGGAATCCAAATTGGATGTGCTTCAAAGTCAACTTGGCAAGTTCAAAATGAAGGATGGTGAAGGTGTCGCTGAAATGTACTCTAGGCTTGCTCTCATCACAAATGAGATTGCCGGCTTAGGAAGTGAAGAGATGACCGATAAATTCATCATCAAGAAGATCCTAAGAGCCTTGGATGGATAATATGATATGTGTGCACATTGATCCAAATGATGCACAATTACAAAGATCTGAAGCCAACGGAAGTCATTGGGAGAATTGTTTCTCATGAGATGTCACTCAAGGATAAGGAAGAGCTCCACAACAAGTCAAGTGGTGCTTACAAAGCCTCATGTGAAGCTCCCACATCATCAAAGTGAGAAACAAACCTTCAATGAAGAATTGAGCCTAATGGTGAAGAACTTCAACAAGTTCTACAAGAGTAGAAGCAAGGAAAGAAGTTCCAAGTCAAGGTCCTACAATGACAAAAGATCTTCTAGTCGTGAGCATAATTGCTACAATTGTGGAAGACCCGCGCAATATTCCAATGAGTGTATGGCTCCCTACAAAAGAAGAGAAGATTCTCCAAAAAGAAGAAGTAGAAGAGAAGAATCACCACCAAGAGAGAGGAAGAGTAGAGATGATCGTTATGAATGAAGAACATCCCGGAGAAGCGAGGATTCAGAAAGGAAGGACAAATCATCAAAGAGCTACACAAAACGAAGACATCAAGCTCATGTTGGTGAATGGTTATCCGGCTCCAACTCCGACAATCACTATGAGAGAAGCTATCACTCTGACTCCGAATATACTAAAGATGAAGGTGTTGTCGGTCTAGCACTTGTGTCAACCAACTCCTACGACATATTTGACTCACCAAATGAAGGAATTGGAAGATGCTTCATGGCTAAAGGCCCAAAGGTATCACATCCTGAGTATGTTGATTTCAATAGTGATGAAGATGACTTGTTAGGTGATGATGATTTACTTGTTGACAACTCTAGTGATGAATACTATGATGAAACGTCAATTAATCATGCTAATCAAGATAAAACGAATGACAATGATAAGGAGAAGATTGAGCGCCTAATTAAAGAACTAAACACTCTTAAGTTAGCTCATGAAACTATCTTGGAAGATCATGGAGAACTTTTAAAGACTCATGAGAAGTTACGCTTTGAAAAGCTCAACCTTGAGCAAGAGCATGAGTTTTTAAAGGCAATCAATGATGATCTTCACAAGAAAAGTTCTTCTTACATTGCCAAGCGTTTACTCTTGTCTACTTACATGCCACAAGTCAAGTCTAGTAACAAGAACAAGAAAAATTCTTCTTCTAGTAGTAACAATAATCATGCTAAATCCAATGTTGTTTCTTCTAGTAGTTCTCTTGATTCCTCTAATGATTCTCTTAGTCAAGTTACACTTGAGCAAGAAAATAGCTTATTGAAGGGAATTATAGAGAAAGGTGTTTACAAGAACCTTGCCGGAAGTAAGCAATTCGAGGAGATTGTACGCAAGCAAGGAAGGCACCAGAAGAATCAAGGTGTTGGTTTTGAACGAAAGTTCAATGCCAATGGAGTTGAGTGGGAAGAAGATCAATACCCCAAGATGAAGTTTGTTCCTTAACAAGAGAAGTACGATCCTACTTCTTTTAAAGGAACACAATCTCAAGATGATCTTCCACCACAAGACCACAAGCAAAAAGGCAAGGACAAGCTTCAAGAGGAGATTGATGCATTTGAAGAAGCTCCTAAGGCCTTGGTCAAGTGGGTTCCCAAGACTACATCAAGTTTTACTTCATCAAGTACGACTGCAACTCCAAGGATTCCCATCAACATTATGTGGATCCCAAAGAAGAAGAACTAGAGAGTTCTTGAGAGTGACTCCGCCAATATACTTCAATCATATCATTTCCGCAAGGACAAGTGCAAACAACTTCCATATCTTGCACTAGTCCAAGGAGTCACAAACCCTCTTGTTGGTAAGACGAGGAACAAGGTAACCTAATGCTTTCATGGACATCATCTTGTGTGTGCATCACTCTATGTCTATGGACATCCTTGCTTGTTCCTTGTGGGACTAACCTGTGTAGGTATTGAAAGTGCAACTCACTCCAATGGATTGCTCCGAATGATCTACATCAACATTGAGCATCCACATCTTCAACACCTACATGAAGTCATTATCGACAAAACCCAAGGTTAGTTCATCCCTCTTAGGGGGGATATCACATCTAGGGGGAGCTTTACTCTAAAGAATTGAGCTAAAGCAACTCTAATGGTGTGAACACAACAATGCTTTATGTAAAAGTGGTAACCCCACTTGTGCTTAAACGATGAGTATGACCTATGATCAAATGTACTCATTTGACTCCTAAGTCAATATACTCATATATAGATGACCTAGTCATCGCCAATTGTTTGATAGATGCTAGAATTGGTTGTGCATGCTTTGCCACATATTTCATTTGCCATTTTATTGTGTGATCATGTTGGTTGCATATTTTACTCATTCGAGGACATCCATTTGTTGCTTTGATTGCTTGGCTTTTTTCTCTTTTGCCAAATGGATGGACAAGAATGCCTAAGAACCTTCTCTAGCTATCTATGCTTTTCTCGTCTCAAACTCTATTCATGCTACATCACAAAATTTGATCAAGTCAGATTCGAACCACTCTGTGTGAGGAGCACTCGGAGTCCCCGATTCGTCATAGTTTTAAACTTCCAAAACCTCTTTGTGCATTTTGGTTTGACTGATTCATTCTTTTTGGTCACATCGAGATCACTAAGTTGATCTAGGTTTTGAATCTCGGTGCAACCGATTAGAACCTTTCGGTCACACCGAGTTGCAGTAACTGCTCTCAGTTTTGCATCTCAGTGCCACCGAGTTGTTCCACTCGGTCACACCGATAGGGTCAGGTTATATATACTAACGGGTCAAATTTTGGAAAATTTTCCGAAACCCTTCACCCGCGCGTAACCTGCTCTACCTCTCCGGGTCTTCGGATCGTCTTCTCGCCGCCAGCGACCTCCCGCCACTAGTCTCCACCGCCGTTAACGGCAATCTGCCCCGCCGTTGTCGTCGTAGCAAGTTCATCGCCGAGTTAGGGTATGAACTTGATACTTTGTGCTATTCATTAACTTCGATTCGTAGCACATTGCTTTACCATGATTCTTGCCACGTATGAAATCATCTTGTCTAGCAAAAACATCATGTAGATTAGATTTGATTTGAAAATTTAGGGTTAGGTTCCCGCCGAACTCATCTCGGACCGACCGAATTCTTGAAATCGGTCTCACGGATTTGGCTTAGGCCATTGCACATGCGATTTTCGGTCTGACCGAGAATTGCAAATCGGTGCGACCGAGATCGATTCTCTATGAAACCCTAGCAGTCTCGGTGCCACCGAACTGTGACTCGATCTGACCGAGTTCACTAGTTTAGGTTCTAAAAGTTGCTTCGGTATCACTGAGTTTACAAATCGGTAGCTCCGAAATGCTTTCTGTGGAGAACTAAAACTAAGTTTTGAGTCAATTGTTTTGCAAAACCTCTGTACTTTGTGATGCTCATCTACTCTACCTCATCTACAACCTATTCACAGGGTCTGTTGATAGTTGATTGCAAGATGTCTGACCAGAGTGACAGCCAAAGCAGGTCTGAACAGCCAGGACAGATGAGTGAGGGCACTAGTCCCTCCAGCAGCTATGATGAGGGCAGCAGGAGCACACCTAGTAACTTGCCAAAGGCAGCAACCAGGATAAGGAAGAAGGAAACCTCAGATTCTGAAGATGAGGATTATGTGGCTGTTGAGGATGAGTCCACTTCAAGGAAAAAGGTGCTGAAAAAGGAGTATGGCACAGCTGCTGCAACAAAGCCTGGAATGAAAACAAAGGCTCCAGCAAGAAGAGTTCCTGTGTCTAAGGCAAGAGCCTATACTCAAGAGACAATGGAATTCACTCTTGAACCCAAAGAAGGGGGTGAAGGCAAGAAGAGGAAAGAAAGGGTCAAGAAGACCATTGCCAGAGTTATTGGGAAGCCCTCCATGATGAGAGATGATGATGAAGAGGAAGAGGATGCTGCACCAGCACCCAAAGCTCAGAAGCTTATGGGAGATGCAATCAGATCAGGGAATGCTCCATCTAAGCCCAAGTCTTCTCCCAAAGCTCCAGCTCAAAAGTCTGCACCTAAGAGGAACACCAGAAGTATACTTGCTGAGGAGAATCACAAGGGCCCAGTGCCTGAAGCTGCAGAAGAGGAAGCTGAAGCCCAGGTACTAAGAAAGCTAAAGCCAAAGATCCCTGACCATAATGATGCACATCCTATTGCAGAGGACATGAGGATCAGGAAGGATGCAGGACTGAGATAGTGGAGAAAGGCTGACCCCTATGCTGTCAGAAGGAGAACTATTGTTGACTACATGTTTCACACTAAGGAACAACAAGATTTCTATGAGACAATCCTGCTTGACAAGAAGCCCATAGTGTGTGACATGAGATGGGTGGACTGGACCTACATAAGAGAGAATGAAGAGCACTTCCCAGGTGTATATGACAGCTTCAAGGCATGTGAGGTTGACAAGTTTGTTGGCCAGAAGCTTACCAAGTGGAATGATGAGCTGATCATGCAATTCTATTCAACTGCTCATTTCTATCCAGATGGAAGAATAGTGTGGATGTCAGAGGGTACAAGGTACCAATCTACAGTTGATGAGTGGGCTAGATTGATCAATGCCCCAGAAGCTCATGAAGATGACTTGGATGTCTATGCCAAGAAGAAGAAGGATCACAACTCAATGGCTAGCATGTACAAGGAGATTCCTAATGCAGACCTAGAGACTCACAAGTTTGGCTCAGTGAAGCACCTGCTGTCAGGGATGCCAACAATCAACACCATTCTGAGGCACACTCTGTTGCCAAAGTCAGGATATCACAGAATGACCAGAGGATACTCCATCAACTTGCTGCATATATTTGATGTTCCTCAAAAGTTGAAGGTGATGAGTCTGATTGTGGAAACAATCAAGAGGGCTGCTGCAGATCAGAAGAGATCTTGTGGGTATGCTCCACAGATTCAGGTGCTCATCAACTCCAAGATGGGCACATGCACATATTTGTTGGACAAGGAGCATCTACCCCTCAAGCCAGACTTTGAGGACAACATTGTTGTCATGAATGAAGAAGACCCATCATCTGTGCAAGCACATGAGAAGAGAGAGAAGACAAGGGCAGAGAAAGCTACAAAGATGCCAATAGCTGAAGAAGCATCTCAGATATTCTTGAAGAGCAAGCAAGATCAGCTTGGATATCTGATTGCCTCCACCTTGAGGATTTAGAAGGGCTTGGCCACCCTAACTCAAAACTAGGAGAGCTTGGAGAGGATCATTGAGCAGAAATTCTATGATCTTGATGTCAAGGTAACTGAGATCCAGTCAGTAGTTGAGCAACTTCAGGAGGAAGTGGAGGAGAAGAAGGTCAAGTCTACTACAGATGCTTTCACTAGTTCCCAAGAGTCAGAGATCTACTGCAGTGCATGTTCCAGACACAAGAGCTACTACATCTGCACCAGCAGCCACAGCTTGAGTACCACCAGCTCCAGCAGCCACTCCACCAGCTCCAGCTACATCAACAGAATCTTTCGTCCTTGGAGTCATCTCTACGCCACCTCATGAAGACCAAGCCTGGGAGTCGTTTAGCACTATGCATTTTTTTAACTTTTTGGTAACTTGTTGCCAAAGGGGGAGAAAATGTATAGATCATAGGCTTCGATAGAGAGTGTTGCTTTTTATCTCTCTTGTTTTTGGTTTAACTTCTTGAATGTGTGCTTGTGAGCTACTTGTTTACTTGTTCGATCATGTGTTTGATCATATGCTACCCCTAATGCTTGTTGGATGATATTATCTATTATATCCTTATATGATCATTCACTTGCTTGGTGAAGAGTGCATGCTTTTAACTTCTATCATTTTGAGCGCTCCACCAAGATGCATGTGACAAGAAAGAGTAACCCATGATCCTAACACATTGTGCATTTGCAGTCCAAAGCAAATTTTAAATAATGCACAAATTTAGGGGGGGCTCTTGCTTATCACATACTTCTCAAAGCGACGATGTTTTTCAATCTTATTATCATTTGTCGAAGCTTTGATCTATATGTTGTCATTAATTACCAAAAAGGGGGAGATGGAAAGTGCAACTATCCCTAGGTGTTTTTGGTAATTCCTAACAACATATAGCTCATTGAGCTAACGATATTTCAAGATAAATATTTAAGGAAAGCTCAATGTTTGGCATGGCATGGATGAGAAACGTGGACCCCTAAAAATGCTAAGGACAAAAGGATTGGCTCAAGCTCAAAGCACAAGACTCTACATTTTACTTTTAGTGATCCAAGATCACATTGAGTCCATAGGAAAGCCAATACTATTAAGAGGGGATGAGGTGTTGCTTAATGGCTTTCTTGCTCAAAGTGCTTAGTGATATGCTCCAAAAACCCTCAACTACTTTCTCGCATCCACATATGTCCGAAACCAAAAGTCAAACTCGGCCCCACCGAAACTTTCTATCTGGCGCCACCGAGTTCAATTGACATAGCCACTGCCAGAAACCCTAGTCTTTTCGGTCTCACCGAGATGGGATTGTAATCTCTCTGTTTACCTTCGTAACATTTCGGTCAAACCGAGATGAGCGATCGGTCCCACTGAGATTGCAATGCAAACTCTCTGTTTCCCTTTCATAACATTTCGGTCCAACCGAGATGAGCGAATCGGTCCCACCGAGTTTGTCTGACCAACTCTCTGTTTGTCTATTACCAAAATCGGTCTCATCGAGTTTGTGCAATTGGTTTCACCGAGATTACGTTATGCCCTAACCCTAACGATATTGGTCCCACCGAGTTGACATGTCGATCCCACCGAAATGCCTAACTGTCACATTATGAACTAAATCGGTCTGACCGAGTTTCACGATTCGGTCCCACCGAGTTTGGTAAGTTGTATGTAACGGTTAGATTTTGTGTCGAGGCTATATATACCCCTCCACCCACTCTTCATTCGTGGAGAGAGCCATCAGAACATGCCTACACTTCCAACATACATTTTCTGAGAGAGAACCACCTACACTTGTGTTGAGGTCAAGATATTCCATTCCTACCACATAAATCTTGATCTCTGGCCTTCCCCAAGTTGCTTTCCACTCAAATCTTCTTTCCACCAAATCCAAATCCTGTGAGAGAGTTTTGAGTGTTGGGGAGACTATCATTTGAAGCACAAGAGCAAGGAGTTCTTCATCAACACACCATCTATTACCTTTTGGAGAGTGGTGTCTCCTAGATTGGTTAGGTGTTACTTGGGAGCCTTCGTCAAGATTGTGGAGTTGAACCAAGGAGTTTGTAAGGGCAAGGAGATCGCCTACTTCATGAAGATCTACCCGAGTGAGGCAAGTCCTTCGTGGGCGACGGCCATGGTGGGATAGACAAGGTTGCTTCTTCATGGACCCTTCATGGGTGGAGCCCTCCATGGACTTGCGCAACTGTTACCCTTCGTGGGTTGAAGTCTCCATCAACGTGGATGTACAATAGCACCACCTATCGGAACCACGAATAAAAAATCTCCGTGCCAACATTGTGTTTGCTTCCTCAAACTCCTCCCATTACCTTCATATGCAATTGTTTTACATTCCGCTACTATACTCTTAGAATTGCATGTGTAGGTTGATTGCTTGACTTGTGCTAAGTTGCTAAAATCTGCTAAGAACTAAAATTGGGAAAGGGCTAGATTTTTATTTGGTCAAGTAGTCTAATCACCCCCCCCCCCTCTAGACATACTTTCGATCCTACATTATACACACATGACACTTGTTTCACCATGCCATATTATTACATCAAAATCTCTTGGAGGATAGAACAGTTCGGGGGTTGCGTGCTGCTAGTGAAGAATTTCAAAGTTGATTTGGACCAGCTCTCCTTGCCGAGAAAGTTTGATTTTGACATCATCCCCTACTGCAAGATATGATTTAGATTTGAACCTTGACCATCCTTTAACATCAATCATCATGCGACCATCCTTTGTACTTACGGTATATTGAGCAAGTTCATTCATACCAAGGCTATGCATGGTAAGAGAAACCTGGTCACGGTCGCTCGAATTGTTAAACGACTCCCTCGTTGCTCTAGGAATTCTCTGTTTGCAAACAAGAAGACATACACAAACAGTTAGATCAACACAGTGAATCATGTGAAACAACATGGAAAGAAAAAAGAACAAAGCACTTGGGCAGCCAATGCTTACCAAGACGGTGGACATGTCGGTTTTTGTAAGGACTTTGGTATATGAAGTGCGAACTACAGCCCAGTATGTTATCAGTGCAACTGCTTGTTCGGTTGCCGCTGCACGGGCCGGAGCAGATGCAAGTGCAAGTGTTTGTGCACGTGCTGAAGCCGTTGCTGGTGCCCGTGCCGCTGCTGCTGTCAGATATGGTGCTCCTTGTAGAGCTGGTGCCAGTGTCGGAGCAGGTGCCAGTGTCGATGCCCGATCCTCCGGTAGATCAGCCCAATCCGCTGACGCGGTTGGTGCCCAATCCTTAGCTGGATCGGACTGAGTTGCTGCCGCTGTCAGTGCTTGAGCAACTGTTGGTGCTCGATCCATTGCTGAAGGTGGTACCAATGTGCGAGACAGTGGCGATCATGTCTGGTCTGCTATGATCAGCTTTCTAACTTGACTAGGCTCCGTGACCGTGATCTAGTTTTTTTCTTCATTTCTTTTAAATGCGAGAAGGACTAATTATGGCGTTTTTGTTAAACCAAACTGCAGTTCATCATAGGGATTGAGCTTGTACTCAGACAACAGACTGGTCCAATTTTTTCCAGTAATATAAGTGATGGACAGTGCCTTTGTTACTAACATGACATAAGAAGTGAAACCTGCAAAAATAGCCATCATAGAGCAAACCAAACAGTTTATTTTGTGATGAATGTCACATGGCAAGACCTGCATCGTAAAATTGCAGGAAAAGAAAGAAAACATGACATTAAATCAATAAGATTTAGACAGTAAATCAATAAGATTTACTTGATGTGACACGAGTGAATCCTTACCAGGAAATCGCTATGTTGAAGTACTAAACAGAAGATTGATCGTCCAACTACAGGTGGCATGCAGGGCCCTCGCCTACTCCCACAAGCAGGATAGTCCAAAGGTTATGACAAATCGTATGGACCGGATATCCAAGGGACTGGAAATCCTGGTGGGTGCGATAAACCCTGCAATGCATACAGATATTGGAGTGTAACCATAATTGATAAACCGTCCTCACAAAAAAGATGATCTGGACACTTCAAAATATACAGACTGAATTGAGTTGACAGACATTAACATAGACTATTCTCAGGACTCACCACACACCAAAAGCGGCAGAACTAAACAATGCAGGGTTCACAAACACAAATCAAGTACTAAACAATAGTACTTACTACAGATAAGCAAAGTTGCACTAATTAAACTATGCAGACTATTTCTTGCCACCGACCTACGGGATGAACCCCGCATAATTGACTAGGCCATGGACTTCGTGAGAGATGTCTACTTGCACCATCACCATCTCGTCAACCTTGGAGAACCTAACACAGTGGTCTTTCCACTCATAAACATGATGATGAAGACAGGACGCATCAGATTTGTCGAGAAGCTTTACAAGAACCACACCCTTCATAATCGAAGGCATAGCCAGGAAATTGTTGTGGTCAAGTACAGCCTCGAGAACACGCCTGGCAACAATGCTATCGGAAAACACTAGTTCAGGACACATGGCGACAAGGACACAACAGCTGGATAGTTTAATAGTAGAACTCATCCTTGGGTCTTCCAGTTCACACGGCATGACTTTGAGAACTTCATCTCCACCATGGACCTCATTCTTATTCAAATAGAAACCATATTTTATTACTACCTCTGTTCAGAAATATAAGATAATTTTTGATATTATACTCCATATATGACTACATATATGCACAGAAATGAGTGAACAAAGACACCAGAACATGTCTTCAAAGGCATGAGAGCAGAGGGATTACTTGCAATATCCATAACACAAGTTACTGAGGCAAATATACCCTCTTCAAAGGTAGCATTGATGTTCATAAAGTACTCCCTCCGTCCCAAAATTCTTGTCTTAGATTTGTCTAGATACGGATGTATCAAGTCACATTTTAGTATTAGATACATCCGTATCTAGACAAATCTAAGACAAGAATTTTGGGACGGAGGGAGTAGTTGAAAGTAATCTATAAGAAATCAGTGTCAACCTCTCGCATGTTTTGGTCAAAAGAGGAATTTAGAACCGTCGTTTGGCACACAAAAATCACATGCAAGATCACCCAGAAAGTTGTACTACTAGTACTAGTACTACATGTTAGATGAAAAAACACAATCAAGATCGAGAAAAAGATCGTCAAGAAGAGATATTACCTGGACTTGCTTAAGGAGGGATCCCGGAGAGGGGGGCTTGCACAGGGCGATGGCTTTGAGCTTGTCTGCGGTAGTCTCGGCGGGGTGCTTGCGCTTCTTCATACCATGAGCCTCGACGGTTTTGGCCAGAGCCATAGACATCACGTTGGCCGGTGCTCTAGCATCCATCCAAGAGAGGAAGATGAGAGAGAAGAGTGAAATGAGGAACGAGATGAGGGAGAAGCGAAGCAAGTGGGGGTTTCCTTCAAGAGAGGAAGCTGAGAGAGAAGAGTGAAAATGATGGTTGCTTCGGTGTCCAACTTACTGCTGGGGTTTTGTGATTTGACGGCTTATTGGGCACTACTACGGCGCTTCGATCGGGGTAGTCTACCATCACTCTATTACAGAGTAATTTAGTGCATGGGTGGTGGACCCCGATGTTGGCTGTCCCACATGTCGGTGAAAGTGAGTAATTTAGTGCATGGCTTGAGGAGGATCCGCAAGGTAGAGCGTGTCCACTGTTTTTCTGAAGAAGAAAATGATTACAGCACGCGTTTCCACTCTTACGACGGAGGAGTGCAAAACATGATAGCCACTTGAACATACATAGTGCTCCTACTACTAGGCATGTGCAGTGGTTCATACGTCAATACTACATAATCTTGTTGCTAGTGTAGTAAGATATGACGATAACAAATGATGTTGTGCACATGTCAACTATATGAACAGTAATGTAGTAACATAGTACCGCTTTTTCGACTGTCCAGTCGAGATTGAACGGTGAGATCAATGTTAACAGAACTAGGTCTATAGCACACGGAGAGTACGGTGCTATAGTACTCCACGAAACATGAACCATATGAAGCACGAATCAGTCTTAGGCAGGGTGTATGAAGGGTGCATGGGATGGGAGCAAAAGTTCCTTTCTCGACCCACTTTTGGGTGTTTGGCAGAGTGCATGAAGGGTGCATGAGTCCACACTAGTAGGTTAACACAAATACACGAAGAGGGAACAACCATATTGAGATGAGAATGCAACCAGACACACCCACACGCTTTGTGCTACAGTGACTGATCTGCACCGTCTGATTTGATCCAACAATCATGTTGCACCGAGACATGGACATGCCCATGTAGAGGGCGCCTAAACACCAGTGAAGTCCCTCTGCTTCTCGAGGCGCACAATGTTGGTGATGTAGGGTGCAACCGCCCGCAGAGCCTGCTCCCGGTCGATGGGAGCCAGCTCGTCAAAGACGACGTCCAATGGCATGAATGGATTCCGGTGACGGAGCCCTGAGAGGATTCGCCTGACAACAGCGACGGCAGCCTGCAACCCCTCCTTGTCCAGCTCCGCCCCCACCATCGTGCGGAGACAGCTCAGTTCCTTGGAGATATAGGTGAAGAAGGAGACCAGGTCAGGACGCCGTAGCTCGTTGAAGTCGACGGGTGGTCGAACGGGTTTAGCCTGACAGCCGCCATGGTCGCGCTGGCACGATGGTAGGCATAGCGCAGCCGGAACACGTGCGTGGCAACTTGGTCCACCAAGTGGCTGAGGCGATCCTGGACCTCATCACGATTGGCCCGCTCGCGCTCCAGTCGGCTCCCCTAACAGCCTATCGTATCTCTCGCTTTCTGCAGCAACGCTGCCGATGCCTCGAGCATCTTTGTGGTGGATGCGTGCCGCTTTTGAAGCTCCGTGAACTCCCGCACATAACAGAGGAGCATGGTAGTCCTCTCGTCCTTGAGCTCACGGAGCTCCACGTCCTTGGCCCTGAGCTCCGCATCCTTGGCCTGGAGCTCATGTGTCAGGCGCTTCACCTCGGACTCCGTGATCTGCCGCGCCGCCATGGCACCAGGTAGAAGCAGTGTGGAGAGGAAGCAAAGGGGGCGAAACGGCTAAAAGTCAATGCAATCTATGGGAAGGCGGAGGGAGCCAGCCGAGGAGCGGGGAATCTTTTGGTTTTCACCATGGGAAAACACCAGTCGACGACTTCTCACATCATGGAGCAGTGGGTTTTACAGGCGGAGTCATTGTGACTAATTGCTACCGTGCCTGCTCCCATCAATCAAAAAAATTAAAAATCCTGCCACGCCTGCTCCCGTCAATCAAAAAATTAAAAATCCTGCCGCACCCAAACACCAGAGCAACACAGTGGTGGATATTTAAATTTACCTGCCGGCAAGGAGATAAAAAAGGGGTGAAAAAACAAATGTGGAAGCGGCCTAGCTAATCGATCGCACTAGCCCAACTAGCTAGCCACCGTGCTTCACTGATGTACTCGGTGGGAAAGGTGGTCTTTCGTGATTTGACGACTCATTTACTTGCTTCGGCGCTACAACCGAGGAGGACCCAGAAAACGCACGGCAGGGCGTCAGACGTCTCGGCAAGGAAGAATATATGCGTGCACCACCCGGGAGGACCCCGAAACCGTGTGGTAGGGTGTGCCACATCTCGGCACAGAGGAAAAATGTGCGTGCAAAAATATACTGTATCAGATGTAGTACCTATGGTTCGACCTCGGGACCCAGCCAGTCGGTCGAAAACACCCCACTAGCCACACAGCTTCATCATGCTAACGTGGCACGGAGGATAGGTGTGGTTAGCTCCGTCTCGACCAGCCACAATGTCTCTTGTTCTAGGCGATTCTTCTATTTTCCAAGATTTTTTTAGTTATAATAACACCACGGCAAGCTAGTGCCGCTCTTTGTGTGTGCCCGTGCAAAGGTTAGACGATGGAGAGGAGAGAGAGATCACAGACCTGGAACCCACTAGTAAGTGAGTCAACTGTCATGCATGTGTTGACGAGCCACTCCCTCTACTCTACTGAATGTAATACTGTATAAAATCAAGTTATGGGACAAAGCCAACAACCATTGTTGTTTCAGGCTATCGACTTGCGCTTTGTAGTCCAGGTTGCCAGTTCGAATCTCGTCTTTCACATTTGTTAGTTTTAGGTCCAAATTTGATTAATGACAAGTGGGACCCCCGTGTGTTGTTCCGATATTTCGGTGTAGGATGATTTTTTTGAACAAACACTTTGCACGGTTAGACAAGTAATGACACAAGTTACACATATTTGCAAGTTTACGAACAAAAATGACAGCAGCATAGAATATCACATCCACCCCGCAACTTAGATTCTATGGTGATACGAGTTTTTACATCGTTGGAAGTGAGATCCAATGGCTTCGGAGTAGTCTTTGTAATTATCCACAATTTCCAAACTCTCCAAAGGTTTTTTGCAAATAAAACATTCAGGCCTCGTGTGTGCCGCTGCATCTTGGATCCAATGGCTCCCCGTTGCTCATATTAGGTACTCCCCGTAGCTTAATTAGTCGCTGCGGTGATACGAGCATCTAGGTCGTACGATCAGTTATCAGATGGCACATGTGTAGTACTTGTACTTTCTGCGCAATTCCCAAACTCTCTCAGTCGTATATTGCAAAAACATTCAAACCTCCTACTGTGGGCCCTTAGATCTTTGTGAACTCGTATCACCATAGAATGTACGGTGCGGGAGCACCTCATATTCTCCCGTGCAATAAAACATAAGGTGCTCTCATAGCTTGGATGCTACAGTGATACAAGCTTCGAGTTCGTTTGATCTGAGATCCAATGGCATCTGAGCAGTCTTTGTGCTTGTAAGCAGTGGCCGAACTCTTTGGGGGCTTTTCTGCAAAAAAACATTCAAACCACCAGGAGTTGTTGGGTCACAAATCTAACGACTTTGAAGAGCTTGTATCACCAAAGCATCTAAGGTGTGGTAGCACATGATATTCTTACATACAGGAGAATATGATGGCCTCCTTAATCTTAGATGCTACGGTGATACGAGCTTCGAGTGTCACATCCTAGTTAGCCAGGCATTAGAGTGTTGCATCATGTTTACTCTTTCATCAGAAACCTGAAATGGGGATGACAGAACCCCCAGCCCCCTCTGAAACCAATTAGGGTTTACTAAAAATAATTTTCAATGAACCTGAAATGCCCTTCTAAAATGCCCATCATTTTTGTCTTGGTTCAGAACCTCTGCCAAAAGTGGTGCACATTTTTCTAGGCCAACTTACGGTTTTTGAATTAAATCATAAATATTTGAATTTGGGCATTTAAAATTATATAAAATATTTAAATGCTCAAATAACTCCAAACTAAAATGTTTCATGTTGGAAATAATCCAACTATGGACCAGGAGTAGTTTGGTGATTTTTGGAGTTGCCTAGGTATTTTATTTAATTCAACAAAGTTGCAGAAGTATTAAAAAAAGAAAAAACAGAAAACAGAAGAAATGAAAAAGGCTTACCTGTCGCCCAGCACCCGGCCCACCTGCCGGCCCAGCCCAGCACCGCGCCAGCGAGCTGCTTGCCGGCCAGGCAGGCAGGCAGGTGCTCGACGGCGAGCACCGCATGGGTGCCACGCACCTGCTCGCCGCCTCGCCGCCTCCCTCGCCCGGCTAACGCCGTGAACCGGCCTCCCTCTCTCCCCCGAACCCCCCAGACACCCCCTCTCCTCTCCAGCTCCTCCCCCTCGCACGCCCCAGCCATGGCCGACGCCATCGCCGCCACCCCCTCGCCGTAGCCACGCCCTCCGTCCACCCCACGCCGTGCCACCGTGTCCAGGAGCT
>NC_041387.1:510399731-510411057 GCF_002162155.2 Triticum dicoccoides
GCCATCGCCGCCACCCCCTCGCCGTAGCCACGCCCTCCGTCCACCCCACGCCGTGCCACCGTGTCTAGGAGCTCCGCCGCCGTCCACTTCATCGAGCTAGCCGAGCCCCGTGTGCTCGTGCGGCCCGAGATCACCGCACCGACCTCGCCCGAGCTCGCCGTCGCCGGAGATCCCCTTCAACGCCGTCGCCGCCTCAGCTCATCCCCGACCCTGCCGGTGGCCTCTACGGGAGCGCTGTGAGCCTAGCTACTCCTCCGACCCTCCCTCTCTCATTCCCGAGCCATGTAGCCACCGCACGAAGATCACACGCCCGCACCGCTGCGGATCTCGTCGCCGACGTGCTTCCGGCCACCCTCCGGCCACAAGCTGGTGTCCATCTTACTCACCGAGTTCCGCAGCACCTAGCTAGCCACTTCCCGAGCCTCACCGACCCCTCTAGCGCCAAGTTCATCTTCGGCCGAACCCCGGTGGCCGCCAAAGTCGTCGCCGGCGCCAACTCCGGCCACCCCGACCCCAACGGACTCCACCAAGAGCTGCGGCTTGTCCTCAGCTCCACTCCGGTGGTCTCCGCGACCCATTTGGTGGCCGAAACGGCCAAAACCACTCTCGCCGCCGCGTCGGGCTCGCCGGCGGCTAAACGCCGGCGCCGCTGGCATTGACTTTGACCACGGGTGGGCCCTGGTTGACTCCCCTGAGTCGATGACAGGTGGGGCCCAGCCCTGTTAATTAAACAGGTTTAGTTTTAATTAAACTTTAATTAAAATAATCACCCTGACATGCGGGACCCACTGTCAGGTTTGACCCTGACGTGTTCCGTTGACCTGCTGACGTCACACTGACGTCAGGCTGACGCAATAATGTTTTTCTGGAATTATTCTAATATAAGAAATTCCAGAATATAATTTAAACTTCAAAAATTCATAACTTTTATTCTGTAACTCCAAATCAGACAAATTATATATGAAAAATGAACAGAAAAATCCAATCTATCCATCTGTACTATTTTCATGCATGACTAAACAAGTTAACTTGATGTTTAATGCAGAACAAGGAAAATCACTTTAAAAGGCCATGTTTGAGTTTGAAATTTGAATCTTTGATTCAAATTGGTTCAAACCCTTCTGGTTTTAGTTGCATTAGCCCAACACACTCATATTGCCATGTTTCATACATGCATCATATTGTTGCACATTGTTTGGTGATGGTTGTGTATCGGTGTCCCTTGCGACAGGTTCTGTCTCCGAGGAGTATCGTGATTACCCTAACGAAGAACCGTATCAGTGCATCGAACCATCAGGCAAGCAACCAACCATTTGATCATATCGATACAATCCCATGTTCTCGCTCCTGCTCTCTTTTACTGCATTAAGACAACGCGTTTCAAACTGCTGTGTGTTACGGTAGTTGAACCCATTTCCTCTGCATGACCTGTCATTGCCACAGTAACTAGATGAAACCCACTAGCATGTGTAGGAGTTGATTGAGCCATATGTATGTGTTGTTCCTACCTTGCTATGCCTGCTATGCTTAGAGTCGTGTCAGGTCTGGTTCATCTGGGTGATGGGCTAGAGTGAAATGATTATGTCGGTAATGAGAGTGGTGTGGTGAACACGATTTGATAAAGGTATCGATGAGAGGCCATGTAGGAGTACATGGTGGGTTGTTTCATTGAAGCCGACCTTAAGCACTGAGATCTGTATGTGTGATTTAAGAATCAGCTACTACCATGCATTGGGCCCGAAACCAATGGACCCTCTCGGCTTCTTATTCACCCTAGTTCTCCGTCCAGGAGTTGCAAGTAGTTTCTGGTGTTTGTAGCCTACTGGAGGCCGTGGACAGCGCTGACCGTAGGGGTGGGCTGTGATGCGGCAGGTACATGGCCGGGTGTACCGAATACCCGTTAGGTATCTCGAGAACCCTGTTCACATCGTTCGGGGCCGTATGGGAAACCTCGGCCGGACTCCCTGCGGATGGAACCTGGATAGGCGATAAACCTGGACTGGAGGCTTAGGTGATTAGGTAGGTCGTGGCCGACACCCACGTTGGGCTTCCGCTTGAAGGTTGCCGAGTACATGTCGTGTAAACGACGGTAAGAGGTGAGAGCGTGTATGAAGAAGTACACCCCTGCAGGGTTAACATGATCTATTCGAATAGCCGCGTCCACGGTAAAGGACTACTTGGTTGCCTATACAGTTCATAGACAAGTAAATGGAAACTGCTAAAAGCCTCAAGATAAGTGTGAGTGCCGAGGATGGCTCTTCCGTAGGGAGACGGAGGTGGATCCTCGGTAGTGTATTGAAGTGGTCAGTAATGGACTCGTGTGCGCAAAACCATTTCAAGTTGGAGTCTCGTAGGTTAGCCTAGCCAAGAGTCAAAGCTGGCTTGCTGCAATAACTCCACCAACCCTTCTTGATAATGTGCATGTATGTAGGACCTGATGTAAGTCTTGCTGGGTACCTTTGTACTCATGTTGCTATAATTTACATTTTACAGAAGACGCTGCAACCCCTTCTGATGGGTTCTACGTAGACGTTGACTTCAACGAGTAGGCTAAAGGCCCAGGTGGTGATCCTGAGCTTGTGAAGGACCACGTAGTATAGCTAGGCTTTCCAAGCCTCTTTTGTTTTACTAGTTGTCTGTACTCAGACAAGTTACCTCCGCTGCTGGTTTGTATGACTGTATGACTTGAGTGCTGGGTCGTGAGACCCGTACCTTTGTGTATGTTATGTATGGCTCCCTGAGCCTTAAATAAAGTACTTGTGTCGTAGAGTCATGTTGTGATGCTTCGTTGTATTTGCACATATCGAGCATATTGTGTGTATGATTGAAATGCTTGGTATGTGTGGGATCTGACTATCTAGTTGTTTATCTTTAGTAGCCTCTCTTACCGGGAAATGTCTCCTAGTGTTACCGCTGAGCCATGGTAGCTTGCTACTGCTCTGGAACACTTAGGCTGGCCGGCATGTGTCCTTCTTCGTTCCTGTGTCTGTCCCTTCGGGGAAATGTCACGCATTGAGTACCGGAGTCCTGTTAGCCCGCTACAGCCCGGTTTACCGGAGTCCTGCTAGCCCAGTGCTACAGCCCGGACCCACTTGCTGTTGACCGACACGTTCGAAGCTGGGTCATGGATGCCTGTCCCTGTAAGTCTGTGCCACTTTGGGTTTACGACTAGTCATGTCAGCCCGGGCTCCTTATCATATGGATGCTAGCGACACTATCATATACGTGAGCCAAAAGGCGCAAACGGTCCCGGGAAAAGGTAAGGCGACACCCGTGGGGATACCGTGCGTGAGGCCGCAAAGTGATATGAGGTGTTACCGGCTAGATCGATGTGACATCGAGTCGGGGTCCTGACATCGAGGTCGTTGGATATGGGATCCAAGGGCATCTGAGTAGTTTTTGTACAAATTGTGTGCAATTCTCAAACTCATCAAGGTTTCCTGGAAAAATATTAAGACATCATGTGAGCTGCTATATCTCAAATCTACAAGCTCCAAGCAACTCGTATCGGCATGTAGCATCTAAGGTATGGAGGCACATGATATTCTCCCGGGAAGGAGGGGGTGCACAACCAGTCGGTGTTTGGGAGGGTGGGGACAAATATAATCTAAACAACACTAAACAGAGCTTCACAATTTTATCTAAGGTCGAGGGGTTAACCCCCGACAATCTACATAGCTCCGCCTAAACACAACATTTGCATGTACTGTAGTACTAGACTTAATATTCATGTTTCACTTTCCTGTTCATTTTAAATATTGAATTGAGGACCATGCATGTCTGACATTTTACTCCCTTCGTTCCTAAATATTAGTCTTTTAGAGATTTCAAATGGACTGGCACATACGGATGTATATAGACATATTTTAGAGTGTAGATTCACTCATTTTGCTCCGAATGTAGCCACTTGTTGAAATCTCTAAAAGACTAATATTTAGGAACATAAGGGGTGTTTTTGAATTCCTGTCACATGCATGGTTTGGAAAAATAGATGCATTATACTTATTGGATTGTTGTTGTGTTTGTGTGTGTGTGTGTGTGCGCGCGCGCGTGTGTGTGGTCATATGCTTGATACATACAAAGTTTTCTCACCACCATATTGTTCATCTTTTAAATTTGAATTTGCAATGAAAAACTTACTAGGGATACCATGAAATGTGAAATCCACGTTGAGATCACTATATCACAAACTCACTCTAATTCAAGAACTCGTCATAAATCAATTACCACGTTGAGATTAGTATTTGCAAGGAAAACACGAGCATTGTAATACACATAGATTCGTTCGGCAATTTAAAAGATTCCTTTCGTATTCTCGAATGGTAGGACCCAATGGCGTACCAGCCAGACCTTGGCTCATGTTGATCCTAAAAAAAATGGGCTCGTGTCCTTCTGGTTGCATGCGTGGTACACACATCAGGCAACCCCAACCAGTCGAGCCTCTGCGTTTCGAGTCGAAATATCTGGCCGCCAGAACTCCAGCCCTAGGAAATTCCCCTCATGTCCCCGGTCCATAATGACTACTGATGAACAATGGAGGGATGCTTTAGTAACTAGACAACGTTACCTACTGTGCCGAGCACGGTTCAATTCCCTCGGTCGCCGCTCCCCAAGGTCACCCATCAACTACATTGCCTAGTACTACTACTACTACACCAGGATGAGCACAGAATTGAGCCCGTTTGTTCATGCCTAGTACTTGAGTTAATTTATCAGGCAATGCACTCGTACGGAGGGATTATCCTTTTACTCTGCATATATAACTTGTCTGAAGTCTAACTAAGCAAAATGTTTGACCAAATCCTTTCTTAAGAAATACAACAGGACAAATGTATGGCTTGAAAAATTATTGCATGATGCAGGTTATGATATTGTTTCAAATGCTGGATTTTAAATGTCAGAAAATCCAAAAGTGACCAGAAATTCATGAAACTGAGCATGGTCACGTGATATGGCACAAATATTCCTTTGTAAATTTTTTTCTTCAATTTGAGACAAGTTGCTTATGACAAGTTGCACAAATGAAGAGCCAAGGTATTTTGGAACAAAGACCTGTCACGTTAAGGCGAATGCTTTCACTATTGAAACCATGGGCGTTTACGTGCCGCCACCAGTCCTGCTTCTCATCGGTAGGTGCCGTCCGAGCAAGCATGTGAGTCGATGGGAGGCGTGCGAGCAAACCGCTGCGCAGGCTCACCGGGAGGCGAGCCCTTTGACCAGGCTCCGCCACCCACCTTCGTCCCAATTGCTCCCACTTTTAATGTCGCCGGCGCCGCAGTTTAAAATGAACCCCGCACTACCCAGTATCACTACAATCTTGTCTTTTCCTCTCCGATTCTCCTGTCGTCTACCTCCAACCAGCCTGACCTAAATGTACACCATGCCGCATCACGATGGTCTGCCCTTAGTCTTCCAGTTTCCTGAGGAAGACACCCAGCCGGAGTCTCAAGAACATAAGGCGCTGTGGGATGGGCTTTAACCGGCCTTGCAGGAAGATGCCGCACCTGTCCCCGCTCCCGTTCCGGCTCCTATCGCCCCGACTGCGCCAGCGCCCATCCCCATGGCATTGATGGGATGGGAGCTGCACATTGTCGTCGAGCTTGATGCCACGGGGTTCCACGAGGTCCCCGCCGACTTTCGCACGCGCGTGCACTGGCGCGCATGCCCATGCAGGTGCCCGTGCACCTGCCAGCGCATGCGCCTGCGCGTGCACTGACATGCATGTGTGTGCCGGTGCCCGTGCACCTACCAGCGCATGCGCCTGCGCGTGCACTGACGTGCGCGCCCGTGCCGATGCCCGTGCACACGAATGTCTCCGTCGCGCCGTTGCCAACGCCTGTCCCCGCGCGGGTGCTAGTGCCCCCCCTCGGCGGCATGGATGGCCGTCATCGACCGCTTCCTTGCACCAACGCCAGTCGCCTCCTCCCGCAAGTTGACTTGCTCCTCGAGAACGAAGTCCAGAACATTACGGCCTTCCTTGAAGCTGGGGCCAACATCCAGGAGTACGCCAACAAAGGCGCAAGACGCCGCCGTCACCGTCGGTCAGTGGACCGACGACACACAGAGCACGACAGAGGAGCCGGTTCCCACCGCAAGACGGCCCCGATGCCGCCGCATAATCTAAATTTGCCATGAAAAACGTTCAGATTGCCCTGCTTAAAATCTGAACGTTTATCATTTCCGTTTATTTTTTATCGATCGTCGTAAGGATGTCAACTCGGAGTCAGACTGAATGAAATCTATGGTTTGATCGATTGAATGTTCTGCTAGAGCCATATCAAATTTAATATAAAATGCTCAAGCCACATGTATTCCTACTCATCCAACGGCCTAGACTGCTTCAATGTCGAGCGCTCAACACGTTTAGCATGCAGTTAATTTCATGTCACATAATAACACGCAGATAATATCCTATTTAATATCCGCATGTACTTAATATACTTCCAAATTAACGTGCATTGCACGTACACATTGACTAGTGCTACTAGTACATGAAACTGGTGCCGTAACTTGTCAACACGTCCAGATATGGTCAATGGCAACATCGCCCGCGAGTTCTTCGTATTTGCCCGTGCCTCTAAACGCAGAAAGGGAGGAGAGAGAGAGAGAGCACACATGGAACCCACCAGTAAGTGAAGGCGGATAGTACGTGGTAATGAGCCGGTCCCACTTATGTACTAAAAATAATATTACATGTTATCCATTAAATAGGTTGTGGTAATATAAAAACATTATATGAACAAAGGGGGGGTACAACAAACATTGTTGTTCTACGTATGTTGCCTATTGACGTGCGGCTTCAAGGCCCTGGTCGCATGTTCGATCCTCGTCCTTTATTTTTTAATTTGTATATGTGTCACATCCCTAGCTTCTGGCAATGCACTAGGCTAGATTTATGTGTGCATCATGTTTATTCTTGGAAGAAAATTGAAATGGGGATTGCCTATACCCTAGCATCAAAGGAATTCACTAGGTTCAACTAAAATATTCTCAGTGATTCCAAATGGTTTTCAAAAATGTTCATCATTTATGGAAAATGCTAAAAACAATAACCAGAGGTGTTGCACATTTTTCCATGACATATTTGGGCTCTGAATTGAATCATAGAGTATTTGCATTGGGCAGTTAAATGATATTAAATATTTTAAATGCTCAAATAATCATAAACTAAAATGTTTGCTGTTGGATATATTCCAAACAGTGGCATTGAGCAGTTTCATGATTTTTGGATCTATTTAAGTATTTTTAATAAAGCCCTAAAGACTACAGAATAATAGAAAACAGAAACTAAAATAGGAAAAGCAGAGAGGGAGAAGAAACCTACCTCGCACCCACCAAAGCCCACATGGCCGGCCCAGTTGGCCACCCCAGCCCACCTGGCCCCCTCCCCTGTCGTCTTCCTCCTTGCCAGGAGGACGAGTACGTGGCCGCAGCGCGCCGGCACGCGCCCCGGCCACCTCCACCCTGCCTGCCTCTGTCCCCAACGCCTGGATGCCTCCAATGTTTCCACGCTACCCCCTGGAACCCCCTCGCTCACTCTCTCGTCCCCATCCTCTCCTCTGCTCTCTCTCCCTCTCTGCCCGAGCGGAGCACGTCGCCGCTGCTCGCTGTAGACGTAGCCTCCATGCTCCCCTCGCCTCCCCGACGTGTCCATGAGCATCGCTGCGCCTCCCTCGTCCTCTCCATCCAGCCACGCCTCGCCGGTGGCCCTGCATCGTCGCCATCTTCATCATCTTCGTCGTCGGCCGCCGGAGATCCCTCTCGCTACCCCGCTCGCTCCGGTGCTTCCCCGAGCACGCCAAGGCCACCACTGCACTCGCCTTGAGCTCCTCTACCGATTCCCCTGCTTCCATGCCCATTAGCTCATCGTAGCCCTTGTTTCTGTCAAGGCCAAGACCTCACCGGCGTCGGACTTGTCACCATCGTCGTTTTGGTTCGCCTCCGTTCAAACCGAATGCGTCACTGCACTCAGTGCACTCCCAGGAGCCAAGCACACCCACCAGAACCTCACGCCGTGCTTCGTAGCCTCGTTTCCGTGCACGCCCGAACTCTGGCCGCCTACTAGGAGCTCGCTGTCGTCAGCTCTGGTCACCATAGGCCCGGCCACCACCACCACTCGATGCGCGCCTGCAAGAGCTCTCCAACGAGCCCAAGAACGGCCTCGTCCATGCCCTGCGGGCGTTTTCCGAGCCGCGCCGCCGTCTCGGGCCTCGCCGATGTTGAGTCACCGGCGGGTTTGACCCACTTGGCCTAGGGTTTGACCCCTGAGGGTCACTGACATGTGGGCCATGCCCCTGTTTAGTTAGGTGTTAGATTAGTTAGCGCTAATTAATTTAGCTAATCTGTGAAGCCACTGGCCAGTGGGCACAGGCCCTAATTAACCTAGGTAAGTGCTAACCTAACACTATCTAACTCTGTTAGTTAGTTGTTACACTGACGTGTGGGTCCCAGCCGTCAGGTTTGACCTCGGCTGGCGCCTTTGACCTGCTGACATCACCCCGACGTCATGCTGAGGTAGTTAACCTTTTTCTGGTTTTAATCTTATTCAAGAAATTCCAGAAAATATCCAAAACTTCAAAAATTCATATAAATTCAACCGTAACCAAGAATGAAATAATTTATATATGAAAAATGATCAGAAAAATCCAATCTATCCATCCGTACTGGTTTCATGCATGTTAGAACAACTTATAGCTGTTGTTTAGCACAAATCATATGAATGGCATTTAAATAACCACATGTGGAGTTTGAATTTGAATCTTGGATTTAAACCAACTTCATTTAACTTGCTGCTAGTTGCATTAACTCAAACCACAGCATATTGTCATGTCATGATCATGCATCATATAGTTGCATCGCATTGATTGTGTTCCCTCTTGTTTGCCGGTCGTTGTTCCCTCTCGATAGATGTGGTTCCGATGATGATCGTTGACACCGATGAAGAACTATATTATCTTCAGAAGTGCCAGGCAAGCAAAACCCCCTTGTTAATTCCGATACAATCCCACTCTCTTGTTCCTGCTCTCTTTTACTGCATTAGGACAACAACGATTCAACTGTTACATGTTGTGGTAGTTGAACCCCTTTTCCTCTGCATGACCTGTCATTGCCATAGTAAATAGATGAAACCCACTAGCATGAGTAGGAGTTGTTTGAGCCCTGATGTGTGTTTCCCTAGTAGTGGGCGGTGGAGAAGCTTCTTGTGGTACCCACTACCCACCAGGGTGCACCTGGGCCTTCTAGAGCGCCCTGGTGCCTAGTGGGCCCCACGAGCCTCCTCCCGTGCACTTATTTGGCTCCTTGGGTGTCTTCTATCTAGAAAAAAATATCCAAAAAGTTTTGTGGCATTTGAACTTCATTTAGTATTGATATTCTACAAAGTAAAAAAAAGCAGAAAACAGTAACTGGCACTGGGCACTATGTCAATACGTTAGTCCCAAAAAATGATATAAAGTTGCTAGCAAATGAGTATAAAACATCCAAGATTGATACCTTAATAGCATGGAACACTCATTCATGCTTGTTTGTCATGCCTGCTACTGCTTAGAGTTGAGTCAGGTCTGATTCATCGGGGATGAATGGGAATGTTATGAACATGTCCTACTGTGTGTGAGCTAAGCGTGTGAACACGATTTGGTAAAGGTAGCGGTGAGAGGCCATGTAGGAGTACATGGTGGGTTGTCTCATTGAAGCCGTCCTCAGGAACTGAGTTCTGTGTTTGTGATCCATGAACATTTGCTACCACACATTGGGTTCCGATAACTCGACCCCTCTCGACTTATTAATCAGCCTGATCTTTGTCCAAGAGTTGCAACTAGTTTCTGGTGTTTGTAGGTAGTGCTAGTAGTCTACCAACTGGCACCCGGTACAGGTGGGCTTGGGACAGACTAGGTGCAGTGGCACGGTGTACCAAGTGCACCCGGATGGTGGGCTTGGGAACCCTGCTCACATTGTTTGGGGCCGTGAGCGACACCTCGGCCGGATCTCCTTGTGGATGGAACCCGAATAGGCGATAAACCTGGACTAGAGACATCGTGGTTAGTCAGGTCGTGGCCGACACCTTCGCCAGGCTTCCGCTTGAAGGTTGCCGAGATACATGACGTGTACATGGCGGTAAGTGGCGAGAGCGTGTGTGAAGAAGTACACCCCTACAGGGTTAATATGATCTATTCGAATAGCTGTGTCCGCGGTAAAGGACCTCTGGGTTGCCTATACAGTTCATAGAAAAGTGAAAGTGGATACTCTAAAATGCGCAAGATAAGCGTGAGTGCTATGGATGGTGTTCTCGTAGGGAGACGGGAGTGAATCCATAGTGGTGTGTTGATATGGTGAATATGTGGACTCATGTGCGCCACCTAAAAAGAGTTACTTGCAGTCGTAGTTCAGGATAGCCACCGAGTCAAAGCTGGCTTGCTGCAGTTAAACCCCACCATCCCTTTGTTGATACTGATGCATATGTAGTTACTTCTGATGTAAGTCTTGTTGGGTACATTTGTACTCACGTTTTCCTATTTTATGTTTTTCCAGTGAGACTTCAGTATCACTAGTAGTTCCGCGTGGACTTCATGTTTAGCTTGTTACCTCAGCTACGATCTTGTGCCCTCGGCAGAATCTGGTAGATAGTCAGGCTTCTCAGCCTTTTTCATTTGTAGATGTCTGTACTCAGACATGATAAGCTTCTGCTTGTGCTTTGATTTGTATGCTCTGAATGTTGGGTCATGCGACCCATGTTTGTAATATCTGGCTCCTCAGAGCCGTGTCGCCTGGATATTTAAGCTACAGTGAACCTCTGCTAATGATGCCATGTCACCCCGATTTCTGTTGCTAGTCTCGCATTAGTTCGAGACCAGTTTGGATTCAAATTCACAATCAAACAAACAATAAAAGTTTCAAACTTTAAAACTAAAATGTTCGAGTTGTGCCAAAAGAATGCAAAGGTAATTGTGGTGAAGAAAGCCCACTTCTGTAAAATGTTTTACTACTCTAAAATGATTAGAACAGTAGTTGAAACGATTAAATAAGTGCCTTTGATATTTTTAAGAAATGCTAAACTATTTTTATTTTGGGGTAAAACTTTTTAGAATAGTGGATTATTTTGAAAGACTATTTTTGGAGCTATTGTCATATTTTACTAAACTAAAAATAAAGTGTAACTAAAATAAAACAGAAAAGAAAACAAAAGAAATAAAAGGCCCTCCCCCCTCGCTGGGCCGCGGCCCAGCTGGCCATTGGGCTAGCCAGGCCGGCCCAGCCGGCGCCCCACTCCCCTCCTCCATATCCCCACTCTGGGGAAACCCTAACTCGCCCACCCCCCACTACTCTCTCC
>NC_041387.1:510411399-510432879 GCF_002162155.2 Triticum dicoccoides
CCGCACACACACGACACACCCACGCGCGCGCAGGGCAGCGCACTGGCTTGTCTGCCTCCTACCTCCCGCCGACGACCCCGCTGCACGGATCGACCACGCCCGCCGCCGCCTGGAGACCTTGCCGGACCTCCCCGCCGGCCTCCCTCCCCTGCGTACGATGTCTCCAACCTCCACCACGCGCCCCGCTGCCACTCCCCTACAGCCACCGTGAGCATGCGCCCCTCCTCCCCTCCTCATGTCTCCCTCGCGCACGCGCTCACAGCCACGACCATGTCCAGCGCACGCACGCGCACGTGTCGTCCCGCGCGCGCACGTCACTCGCTCCGGCGCCCCTCGCATGCCCTCCCCTGCTCACTGCGTCGCGCGCCCGCGAACCCCTGCTGCTGATCCCTCGCGCGGCCTACGCCCGCGCCTCGCTCGCCGCCGCGTGAATCACCCCTGACCTCGCCCACTGGCCACCACGACTAGCGCCCGGCTCCACCTCGTCTCTGTTGCCTTGCGCGAGGCTGCAGCGCGCCTGCTGCTGCCTCCGGCAACCCCCTCCTGCGCCGGCTTCCTTCGCCGGAAACGGCCGGCCGGCGAGCCCCGCCCTGGCCGCCGGCGTGCTCTGGCACCCGTGTCCCCCCCTCCCCGCCGCGGCCCAGTTCGCCCCTCGTTCGGGTGCCCACCCCGTTAACCGCACCGCCATGTGCTCGCTAGGCCTCTGGACCAATGACATGAGGGGCCCACGCCTAGAACGTTTATTAGAAAAAAGGAATTAAAATAATAAAAATAATAAATAAAAATATTAAATAATTAATTAATTAACTAGATTAATTAACTTAATTAATTGTGTTTAATTAACCTAATTAACTATTGTTAGTTAACTAAACAGTCAATGATAGTGGGACCCACTTATCAGGTTGACGAGGTCAATGGCCAGAGTTAACCGCTAACGTCATGCTGACGTCATAATTGCATTTTAGGATTAAATTAATTCTGTTAACTCTAGAAAATGATAAAATCCTTTTAAAATTAATATAAAATAAATCGTACCTCAGTTGGAAAAACTTTGTACATGAAAGTTACTCAGAATGACGAGACGAATTCGGATACATAGCCCGTTTGTTCGCCACACATCCCTAGCATAGCGAACATGCAACTTTCCCCCTCCAGTTCATTTGTCCAAAAACGCGAAACACCGGGAATACTTTCCCGGATGTTTCCCGCCTTCGCCGGTATCACCTACTACCGCGTTAGGGCACACCTAGCACCGCTCATTGTCATGTCATGCATCGTCATGCTTATGTTTGCATTGCATTTATTGTTTCTTCCCCCTCTTCTCTCCGGTAGACTACGAGACCAACGCTGCTGCTGCCCAGTTCGACTACGGAGTTGACGATGCCTCCTTCTTGCCAGAGCAACCAGGCAAGCCCCCCCCCCCTTAATCACCAGATATCGCCTATTCTCCTCTATACTGGTTGCATTAGAGTAGTGTAGCATGTTACTGCTTTCCCTTAATCCTATTCTGATGCATAGCCTGTCATTGTTGCTCCATCTGTTGATACCTTACCTGCAATCCTAAATACTTAGTATAGGATGCTAGTTTATCATATGTGGCCCTACATTCTTGTCATTTTGCCTTGCTATACTACCGGGTCGTGATCACTCGGGAGGTGATCACGGGTATATACTATACATGTATACATACTATACAGATGGTGACTAAAGTCGGGTCGGCTCGTAGAGTACCCGCGAGTGATTCACGGATTGGGGGCTGAAAGGACATTTGTCCCGACGGCCCTCTGTGTGGATCTTTGTGGCGGAGCGATAGGGCAGGTTGAGACCACCTAGGAGACAGGTGGGCCTGGCCCTGGTCGGCGTTTGCGATTACTTCATAATAACACACTTAGCGAGATCTTGGTATTTGATCTGAGTTGGGTCATTGACCTTATATGCACTAACCACCACGTGGGACAAGATATGGGCAACCGACGTCGTGGTATCAGCCGAAGCCTTCTAGACGTCAGCGATTGAGCGGCGTGCACCAGATTGGACTGGAACGCCTACTCTTACTAGGGAGGCTAGGTCTGCTTCGGACCGCCCTCGCAACATGCAGGTGTGCAACGGGTGATGGGCCCAGACCCCTGTGCGCATAGGATCTCCCGAGGCCGGACATGACCCAGGAAAGTGTGCCCGGCCAGAGGGATCGAGCGTGTCGGGTAATGTGGTGCACCCCTGCAGGGAAGTTTATCTATTCAAATAGCCGTGATCTTCGGTAACAGGACGACTTGGAGTGGTACCTTGACCTTATGACAACTAGAACCGGATACTTAATAAAACACACCCAGACAAGTTCCGGAGACAACCCGGTGATCGCTTTCCCACAAGGCGATGAGGGGAGGATCACCGGGTAGGATTATGCTATGTGATGCTACTGGAGGACTTCAATCTATTCTCTTCTACATGCTGCAAGACAGAGGCTGCCAGAAGCATAGTCTTCGATAGGACTAGCTATCCCCCTCTTACTCTGGCATTCTGCAGTTCAGTCCACCGATATTACCTCTTTACACATATACCCATGCATATGTAGTGTAGCTCCTTGCTTGCGAGTACTTTGGATGAGTACTCATGGTTGCTTTGCTCCCTCTTTTCCCCTGTTTTCCTCTTCTTCTCGGACGCCGCAACCAAACGTTGGAGCCCAGGAGCCAGACGCCACCGTCGATGACTCCTACTACACTGGAGGTGCCTACTACTGCGTGCAGGCCACTAACGACGACCAGGAGTAGTTTAGGAGGATCCCAGGCAGGAGGCCTGCGCCTCTTTCGATCTGTATCCTAGTTTGTGCTAGCCTTCTTAAGGCAAACTTGTTTAACTTATGTCTGTACTCAGATATTTTTGTTTCCGCTGACTCATCTATGATCGAGCACTTGTATTCGAGCCCTCGAGGCCCCTGGCTTGCATTATGATGCTTGTATGACTTATTTTATTTTTAGAGTTGTGTTGTGATATCTTCCCGTGAGTCCCTGATCTTGATCGTACACATTTGCGTGTATGATTAGTGTATGATTGAATCGGGGGCGTCACAGGAGCCTGTTGAATAAATACTTTGAGTCTTAGAGTTATGTTGTGATGCCATGTTGTATTTGCACATAGCGAGCATATTGTGTGTATGATTTGAAATGCTTGGTATGTGTGGGATCTAACAACCTAGTTTTTCATCCTTGCTAGCCTCTATTACCGGGAAATGTCTCCTAGTGCTTCCACTGAGCCTTGGTAGCTTGCTACTGCTCCAGAACACTTAGGCTGGCCGGCATGTGTCCTTCTTCGTTCCTGTGGCTGTCCCTTCAGGGAAATGTCAAGCAATGACTACTAGAGTCCTGTTAGCCTCACGGGCGGAGCCAGAATTTGAGTATGAGGGGGGCGAAGAGGCCAATACCAAGCAATCCAGGCCCGTATGGCAAGCATGTGCAGAGTGTGCGATTGCACAGGGCCCCTAAAAGTTTGGGGGGCCCAAAATTATCTTAAATATAATTTAATAGTACAAATCAGAAAATAATCAAGGAATGGTAGATTTCCAGTGCCAACTAGTTGTTCCAAATTCCTAGGCCAACAAATACACAAGGGCATGCACCCCCCCCCCTCCATTTAAATGACAGTTAATCATATTAATCAATGCTCATTTGGATTATAATTTTTCTTGATGCAGCATATTCAGAACTACTACTGCCTCCATTATCCTTGAAGCAATTTGCTGCACAAATAAAGAAATTCGTGGGTAGCAATGGATTCATATATGCTCCGCTCTCATCCATTATTTTTTCTTCTCATCATATATTGCCCTAGCATTATTAGAGAATATTCTAAATAAGTAGTAATATATCGAGTTCATAATTAGTATTTCTATATACTTTTAGTGGGAACTAGTATTTCTATTTAATAGGCCTAATTTTATATATCGCATCGGGCCCCTGAATTTTCAGGTACGACCCTGAAGCAATCGTATATAAAACATATATAAAAGGCGATTATAGACGTCTTTTAGATATATCACCGGCATCAAATTGCAATGACATATATTTCATAATTCAAAAGAAAATGACACTTTTATTAGTATAAATATAACTTTATAAATTGTAGTAAGCAATCTAACAATAACATTACCTAGTAATTTGCATAATCTAGTTGTATGTTGGATATACCTTCAGATTTGGTCTTGCTATGACAATATGAGCTGTGGGACTGAATATATAGGATTTGATACTGACCGAGAAGCAACAACTACTTCATTGGGATGAGCCAGTGATGACGGTTGAAGGAGACGCAAGAACAAAAGGGTAGAGCTTCCTTATGTGGCTAATGGAAACGCCGCAACGCCCTAGCGCGCAAAGGCGATCAATTCCAAAATGAAAACAGAAATACTAACAATCAGACTAAGGTTTAGATTCAGAAAAAAGAAATTACTGCTAATAGCTAGTATTATTGATATATACTACTAGTCTACTACCTGCTTGTATCGATAGGCTGGCCTCCCGGTGCCTAGCTGTATAGCGTTCTGGTGAGCGACGGCGGCGGCGGCAGCCGCCGTCTACAGTCAGGCGCATGTAGAACGTAAAGAGGATCAATTGATTGATCTGATCGATAGCATTAGGGCTAGGACCTGGCCTCGACTAGCAAAACAATTACATGCATGAGGCAGGCCACGATCGTACATGGGCTACTGGACTTATTTGATGCGTACTAATTACAAGATAATCAGATGGGTCATCATTAATCAAATCATTACTGGGCCATCATTAATCAAATCATTACTGAAATTTTCAAGGGGGGAGAGCGATTGGGGGGTGTCTAGCCCCTGCCTCCGCCCCTGGTTAGCTTGCTACAGCCTGGTTTACCGGAGTCCTGCTAGCCCAGTTGCTACAGCCCGGATTCACTCGCTGATGACCGACACGTTTGTTGTTGGGTCATGTATGCATGTCCCTGTAATTTAGCGCCACTTTGGGTCCATGACTAGTCATGTCAGCCAGGGTTCTTTGTCATATGGATGCTAGCGGCACTATTATATACGTGAGCCAAAAGGCGCAAACGGTCCCGGGCCAGGTAAGGTGGCACCCGTGGGAATACCGTGTGTGAGGCTGCAAAGTGATATGATGTGTTACATGCTAGATCGGTGTGACTTAGGATCGGGGTCCTGACAGCTTTGGTATCAGAGCCTGACTGCCTGTAGGATTACCAAGCCAAACTGGTCGAAGTTGAGTCTAGAAATGCTTTAGTTATATGTAGGGGAATTGATTGTGGGATGGAATGTAAGGCTCTTTTTAATCCTTTACCTTATGCCCTTCTGATCCGAGTTATCTTATCCTTCCTACGGGGTTAAGGAACTAGGCTTTCTCTTCATTCTATTAGGATCACATGTTACTAATCCGTAAACTTATAGGATTGATGGTTCTAAGCTTCAAATCGGTTCCTACTACTTCCATGTAATCATGGCTAGCATCAGATTCCTGATTCTATGATGATCGAGTGGTTATGCCACCATTTTGCAGGATGTCTCAAATATTTTTGAGCACTTACAGCCGTTATGCTGTCCGAGTCATCCCAGATTTCTAAACAATGTGATGCATTTGTAAATTCTTTCTTTCCGTTCCCGATGTTCTTTTGGGTCGGATTAAGCACACTAGCTAGTGTGTTGAGGTAATTCATTGCCTTGGTATATATGTTGGAGTTATTATTATGACCCTAGGTGTCTTAGAGGATCACCTAGTAATCTAGCCATGTTTTGTGTTCCCAGTGTGATGATTCTGGCCATCATTATCGAAAGCATCCCGTGATGCCACTTAGTAGTAGGTATTCTATTCCTGGGTTTATGAACTCGAGATTCATCCTACTTACTTCTTTTTGATAGTGTTTGCTAGTTTAGGATACTAGTAACCTTTGAGATAGTCCTCAAGGTCCATGGTATATCGTTCTTCCAACTACCATGAACTGCTTATGGCAGAAGTTCCTCGCTGAACCAAAAGATCACAACTAGAGTGCTCTTGATGAGTTCTCCATTCTATATTGTGACTTTGCCAGTTCTACCTTTTTGCATGGGTTATCTAGAAGAAATATGTTGAACTTGGTTCGACATACTAATCTATGCATCCACAACTCAGACTGTTATATGTTCCTTAAGTTGTCCCTCTTTAGTTGTTCTCTGACCTTCGTCTATCAATTGATAGTCAAGAGTATGCTTGCATTCGTGTTCATCGATGCTTGTTACTCTTGTGGTCCGCCAAGCCATTCTATTCCAGAATGACTAGGAGAAACAAACCCCAATACCTTATTCATTTCCAAGACTGGGTCAAAGCAGTTGTGTTCCGCACATCAAAATGCTAATCTAGCTCTTTTTCTGTTCTACCTTGGGGTATTACCATCTTTATATCAAGAATATCATGGGAAGTGCACACCATCCAATGAACTCTTGATATACTGATACTTCTCACCCTCATTATTCATTTCTCGGCTTCCATATTGTTGCAACCGGAATGCCGACAAGTGAACTATGATGTGTGAAATCAATACTGCTAGCAACCTTGTTGCTTGGTAGTTAAAGGACAATAATTTCATTCTTAGCGTGTTGGTTATTGAATCCTCATTCTAAGACTGGTTGTGAGACCTAGTCCATTTTCCTGGTGCACTCTTCGATCAATGAGTTAGAATTGTGTCAAACCCTTGCTCAGTTGATCACATCGTCGTGACTTGAAGCAAGATTGTTCTCGAGCTTAGTAACATATCGGTGGTTCGTGATTTTCCGGATATCTTCTCGGAAGTATCATCGGGTCATCACCTGACCGCTATGTTGAGTTCGTGATCAAGTTGGTTTCTTGTAAACCACCCTTTCTCCAAGAATGTATGTTTTAATACCCCTGAGCTAGTTGGTTAAGCTAAACAACAACTTGTAGAGTTGGAAGATAAAAGCTTGTCCGACTTAGTTCATTTAAAGGGATATCTTGTGTGTGTGTTGAAGAAAGATGATATTTTCATTGATTGATCCTCGTGTCAATTGTTTGATCTATTGTCTTACCCAAATCTTTGATTTGCGTATGGGCTATCGTCAAATCAAGTCAGAACCAACGATATATGTAATGTTGTCTTAGTCATGGTTGATCACTCGAGCATACACCATTACATCATTTGGTTTGATGATGTCTACTACACAACCTTCTTCTTGTAGACGTTGTTGGGCCTGCAAGTGCACAGGTTTGTAGGACAGTAGCAAATTTCCCTCAAGTGGATGACCTAAGGTTTATCAATCCGTAGGAGGCGTAGGATGAAGATGGTCTCTCTCAAACAACCCTGCAACCAAATAACAAGGAGTCTCTTGTGTCCCCAACACACCCAATACAATGGTAAATTGTATAGGTGCACTAGTTCGGCGAAGAGATGATGATACAAGTGCAAAATAGATAGTAGATATAGGTTTTTGTAATATAAAAATATGAAAATAGCAAGGTAACTAATGATAAAAGTGAGCGTAAACGGTATTGCAATGATAGGAAACAAGGCCTAGGGTTCATACTTTCGCTAGTGCAAGTTCTCTCAACAATAATAACATAGATAGATCATATAACAAGCCCTCAACATGCAACAAAGAGCCACTCCAAAGCCACTAATAGCAGAGAACAAATGTAGAGATTATGGTAGGGTACGAAACCACCTCAAAGTTATTCTTTTGGATCGATCTATAAAGAGTTCGTACTAGAATAACACCTTAAGACACAAATCAAGCAAATCCCTAATGTCACCTAGATACCCCATTGTCACCTCAAGTATCTGTGGGCATGATTATACGATATGCATCACACAATCTCAGATTCATCCAACCAACATAAAAGTACTTCAAAGAGTGCCCCAAAGTTTCTACCGGAGAGTCAAGAACGTGTGCCAACCCCTATGCATAGGTTCCCAATGTCACGAAACCCGCAAGTTGATCACTAAGACATACATCAAGTGTTCTCATAAAAGACTCAATCCGATAAGATAACTTCAAAGGGGAAACTCAATTCATCACAAGAGAGTAGAGGGGGAGAAACATCATAAGATCCAACTACGATAGCAAAGCTCGGGATACATCAAGATCGTGCCATAGAGGGAACACGAGAGAGAACACGAGAGAGAGAGAGAGAGAGATCAAACACATAGCTACTGGTACATACCCTCAGCCCCGAGGGTGAACTCTCCCTCGTCGTCATGGATAGCGCCGGGATGATGAAGATGGCCACCGGTGATGGGTTCCCCCTCCGGCAGGGTGCCGGAAAGGGCTCCCGAGAGGTTTTTGGTGGCTACAGAGGCTTGCGGTGGCGGAACTCCCGATCTATCTTTTGTTCTGGAAGTTTTAGGGTACGTAGGTATATATGGGTGAAAGAAGTACGTCGATGGACCAAAGGGGGGGCCACGAGGCAGGGGGCGCGCCCCAGGGGGATGGGCACGCCCCCTACCCTCGTGGGCACCTCCCTTCTTCCCTGACGTGCACTCCAAGTCCATCGGGTGGCTTTCCTTCCAAAAATAACTTCTCCAGTTGATTGCGTTCTGTTTTGACTCCGTCTGATATTCATTTTCCTCGAAACACTGAAATAGGCATAAAACAACAAATCTGGGTTGGGCCTCCGGTTAATAGGTTAGTCCCAAAAATAATATAAAAGTGGATAATAAAGCCCAATATTGCCTAAAACAGTAGATAAAGTAGCATGGAGCAATCAAAAATTATAGATACGTTGGAGACGTATCAAGCATCCCCAAGCTTAATTCCTGCTCGTCCTCGAGTAGGTAAATCGTAAAAAAGAATTTTTGATGCGGAGTGCTACTTGGTATAATTTCAATGTAATTCTTCTTACTTGTGATATGATTATTCAGATCCGAAAGATTCAAGACAAAAGTTCATATTGACATAAAAGTAATAATACTTCAAGCAAACTAACTAAGCAATTATGTCTTCTCAAAATAACATGGCCAAAGAAAGTTATCACTACAAAATCATATAGTTTGGCTATGCTCCATCTTCCCCACACAAAATATTTAAATCATGCACAACCCCGATGACAAGCCAAGCAATTGTTTCATACTTTAATAATCTCAAACTCTTTCAACTTTCACACAATACATGAGCGTGAGCCATGGACATAGCACTATATGTGGAATAGAATGGTGGTTGTGGAGAAGACAAAAAAGGAGAAGATAGTCTCACATCAACTAGGCGTATCAACGGGCTATGGAGATGCCCATTAATAGATATCAATGTGAGTGAGTAGGGATTGCCATGCAATGGATGCACTAGAGCTATAAATATATGAAAGCTCAACAAAAGAAACTAAGTGGGTGTGCATCCAACTTGCTTGCTCACGAAGACCTAGGGCACTTTTGAGGAAGCCCATCATTGGAATCTACAAGCCAAGTTCTATAATGAAAAATTCCCACTAGTATATGAAAGTGACAACATATGAGACTCTCTATTATGAAGATCATGGTGCTACTTTGAAGCACAAGTGTGGTAAAAGGATAGTAACATTGTCCCTTCTCTCTTTTTCTCTCATTTTTTTGTTTTTTTGTTTGGTCCTTTTCTCTTTTTTTATGGCCTCTTTTTTTCTCTTTTTTTCGTCCGGAGTCTCATCCCGACTTATGGGGGAATCATAGTCTCCATCATCCTTTCCTCACTGGGACAATGCTCTAATGATGATCACCACACTTTTATTTTTCTTACAACTCAACAATTACAACTCGATACTTAGAACAAAATATGACTCTATATGAATGCCTCCGACGGTGTACCGGGACATGCAATGAATCAAGAGCGACATGTATGAAAATTATGAAGGTGGCTTTGCCACAAATACGATGTCAACTACATGATCATGCAAAGCAATATGAAAAAAGTAATGTGTGTCATATGAACGGAACGGTGGAAAGTTGCATGGCAATATTTCTCGGAATGGCTATGGTAATGCCATAATAGGTAGGTATGGTGGCTGTTTTGAGGAAGGTATATGGTGGGTGTATGGTACCGGCGAAAGTTGCGCGGCACAAGAGAGGCTAGCAATAATGGAAGGGTGAAAGGGTGCGTATAATCCATGGACTCAACATTAATCAAAAGAACTCATGCACTTGTTGCAAAAATTTAGAAGTCATCAAAAACAAAAGCACTACACGCATGCTCCTAGGGGGATAGATTGGTAGGAAAAGACCATCGCTCATCCCCGACCGCCACTCATAAGGAAGACAATCAATAAATAAAATTGTGCTCCAACTTCATCACAAAGCGGTTCACAATACGCGCATGCTACAGTAATCACAAACTTCAACACAAGCATTCTTTAAATTCATAATCACCCAACTAGCATCACTTTAATATCACTACCTCCATATCTCAAAACAATTATCAAGCATCAAACTTATCTTAGTATTCAACGCACTCAAAAGAAAGTTTCACATATCTAGAATACCAAGTATATTAATATTAAGCAAATTACCATGCTACTAATGACTCTCAAAATAATCTAAGTGAAGCATGAGAGTTCATCTATTTCTTCAAAATAAAACCACCATTGTGCTCTAAAAGATATAAGTGAAGCACTAGAGCAAATGACAAACTACTCCAACAGATATAAGTGAAGATCAATAAGTAGTCGAATAATTGTGCAACTATGTGAAGACTCTCTAACATTAAAGAATTTCAGATCTTGATACTTTATTCAAACAGCAAGCAAAGCTAAAGAAAACTACATTGCAAGGATAGCACAACTCATGTGAAGAAGCAAAAACTTAGGCTCAACCGAAACTAACCGATGATTGTTGAAGAAGAAAGGTGGGATGCCTACCGGGGCATCCCCAAGCTTAGATGCTTGAGACTTCTTGAAATATTATCTTGGGGTGCCTTGGGCATCCCCAAGCTTGAACTTTTGTGTCTCTTTTATTCCTCTCATATCATGGTTTCTCTTCTTTTTATCAAAAGCTTCATTCACAACAAACTCAACAAGAACTCGTGAGATAGGTTAGTATAAACCAATGCAAAACCTTATCATTTTCTACTGTAAAAAATCACTTAAATAATTATTCAACATTGCATACTAAATGCCTCTGTATATTTAATACTCCTATCCTCAAATAGAATCATTAAACAAGCAAACATATGCAAACAATGCAACTATAACAGCAATCTGCCAAAACAGTACAGTCTGTAAAGAATGCAAGAGTATAAATACTTCCATGACTCCAAAAATTATGAACTAGAATTCCCACTGTAATAAATTTCTCAGAGCTTAATATGCAAAATTCAACGTTATACCATTCTCTGACTTTTCTAGGGAATTTTTGCAACAGAGGTAAACTTTCTGTTTTCAAACAGCAACATGTATACAAGCAAAATAAGCATGGCAAAGGCTATCCTTGACTTTTTTATTGAAACTAAAGATGCAAAACATTATTCTAACTAAAAGAAATCAAAAACTAACAAAAGAAAATGACACTCCAAGCAAAACACATATCATGTGGCGAATAAAAATATAGCTCCAAGTAAAGTTACCGATGAACGAAGACGAAAGAGGGGATGCCTTCCGGGGCATCCCCAAGCTTAGGCTCTTGGTTGTCCTTGGATATTACCTTGGGGTGCCTTGGGCATCCCCAAGCTTAGGCTATTGCCACTCCTTATTCTAGACCTGAGAAATTTGTCTATTAATCATCTGCAAAAAGAATCAACCTAAAATCACTCTCCAGTAGAAAATGGAAGCTAATCTCATGAGCGCTAAAGTTTCTGTTTTTCACAGCAAGATCACATAAACTTCAGCCAAGTCTTCCCAAAGGTTCTACTTGGCACTTTATTGAAACAAAAGCTATAAAACATGATTACAACAGTAGCATAATCATGTGGACACACAAAAACATTAAGGATAAATATTGGGTTGTCTCCCAACAAGAGCTTTTCTTTAATGCCTTTCTAGCTAGGCATGATGATGACAATGATGCTCACATAAAAGATAAGAATTGAAACATAACGGGAGCATCATGAAGAATATGACTAGCACATTTAAGTCTAACCCACTTCCTATGCATAGGGATTTTGTGAGCAAACAACTTATGGGAACAATAATCAACTAGCATAGGAAGGTAACACAAGCATAGCTTCAAGAATTTAAGCACATAGGGAGGAAACTTGATATTATTGCAATTCCTACAAGCATATGTTCCTCTCTCATAATAATTTTCAGTAGCATCATTAATGAATTCAACAATATAACCAGCACCTAAAGCATTCTTTTCATGATCTACAATCATAGAAAATTTACTACTCTCAACATAAGCAAATTTCTTCTCATGAATAGTAGTGGGAGCAAACTCAACAAAATAACTATCATGTGATTGAAAATTAAGATCAAGATGACACGTTTCATGGTTATCATTATTCTTTAAAGCATACGTGCCATCAGAATAATCATCATAGATAGGAGGCATGCTTTCATCATAGTAAATTTGCTCATCAAAGCTTGGGGGACAAAAAATATCATCTCCATCAAACGTAGCATCCCCAAGCTTGTGGCTTTGCATATCATTAGCATCATGGGTATTCAGGGAATTCATACTAACAACATTGCAATCATGCTCATCATTCACATATTTTATGCCAAGCATTTTATGTAGTTCTTCTTCTAGCGCTTGAGCACAATTTTCCTTTCCATCATTCTCACGAAAGATATTAAAAAGACGAAGCGTATGAGACAAACTTAACTCCATTTTTTTGTAATTTTCTTTTATAAACTAAACTAGTGATAATACAAGAAACAAAAAGATCTGATTGCAAGATCTAAAGATATACCTTCAAGCGCTAACCTCCCCGACAACGGCGCCAGAAAAGAGCTTGATGTCTACTACACAACCTTCTTCTTGTAGACATTGTTGGGCCTGCAAGTGCACAGGTTTGTAGGACAGTAGCAAATTTCCCTCAAGTGGATGACCTAAGGTTTATCAATCCGTAGGAGGCATAGGATGAAGATGGTCTCTCTCAAACAACCCTGCAACCAAATAACAAGGAGTCTCTTGTGTCCCCAACACACCCAATACAATGGTAAGTTGTATAGGTGCACTAGTTCGGCGAAGAGATGATGATACAAGTGCAAAATAGATAGTAGATATAGGTTTTTGTAATCTGAAAATATGAAAACAGCAAGGTAACTAATGATAAAAGTGAGTGTAAACAGTATTGCAATGATAAGAAACAAGGCCTAGGGTTCATACTTTCGCTAGTGCAAGTTCTCTCAACAATAATAACATAAATAGATCATATAACAAGCCCTAAACATGTAACAAAGAGTCACTCCAAAGCCACTAATAGCAGAGAACAGACGTAGAGATTATGGTAGGGTACGAAACCACCTCAAAGTTACTCTTTTGGATCGATCTATAAAAGAGTTCGTACTAATAACACCTTAAGACACAAATCAACCAAAACCCTAATGTCACCTAGATACTCCATTGTCACCTCAAGTATCCGTGGGCATGATTATATGATATGCATCACACAATCTCAGATTCATCCAACCAACATAAAAGTACTTCAAAGAGTGCCCCAAAGTTTCTACTGGAGAGTCAAGAACGTGTGCCAACCCCTATGCATAGGTTCCCAATGTCACGAAACCCGCAAGTTGATCACCAAGACATACATCAAGTGTTCTCATAAAAGACTCAATCCGATAAGATAACTTCAAAGGGGAAACTCAATTCATCACAAGAGAGTAGAGGGGGAGAAACATCATAAGATCCAACTACAATAGCAAAGCTCGGGATACATCAAGATCGTGCCATAGAGGGAACACGAAAGAGAACACGAGAGAGAGAGAGAGAGAGAGAGAGAGAGAGAGAGAGATCAAACACATAGCTACTGGTACATACCCTCAGCCCCGAGGGTGAACTACTCCCTCCTCGTCATGGATAGAGCCAGGATGATGAAGATGGCCACCGGTGATGGGTTCCCCCTCCGGCAGGGTGCCGGAAAGGCCTCCCGAGAGGATTTTGGTGGTTACAGAGGCTTGCGGCGGCGGAACTCCCGATCTATCTTCTGTTCTGGAAGTTTTAGGGTACGTAGGTATATATGGGTGAAAGAAGTACGTCGGTGGACCGAAGGGGGGGCCACGAGGCAGGGGGCGTGCCCCAGGGGGGTGGGCGCGCCCCCCACCCTCGTGGGCACCTCCCTTCTTCCCTGACGTGCACTCCAAGTCCATCGGGTGGCTTTCCTTCCAAAAATAACTTCTCCAGTTGATTTCGTTCCGTTTTGACTCCGTCTAATATTCCTTTTCCTCGAAACACTGAAATAGGCATAAAATAGCAAATCTGGGCTAGGCCTCCGGTTAATAGGTTAGTCCCAAGAATAATATAAAAGTGGATAATAAAGCCCAATATTGCCTAAAACAGTAGATAAAGTAGCATGGAGCAATCAAAAATTATAGATACGTTGGAGACGTATCATCTGACCAGTGCCATCACCTTGTTCACATAATTATGGAATTCCATTTATATGGAAACCTTGATGAATTGTTGTTGAGCCCATCGACACCATCCTTATCTCCTCCATGATTCGTGTTGAACATCCAGCTAGTATTGGAAACTTCTATAAGCATTATCTTCATGTCCCGTGCATGATGCATATGCCCGGATGAAAGAAGTCACTTCCTCTAATTCATGTGCATTTGATGCAAGTTGCCGCCATGGATTCGAGAAAGTCAATGTTGCTTCCTCGGAATCATCCCAAGTCAGTCATGCATCTGCGAAGTATACATTGGTTTGTGAGATTAGCTACGTCCATTCTATATGTGTCCCTAGCACACCAAGCCATTGATTCACTTGTTCAAGGAGAATAAGTTTCTTCATAAGAGCTAATCATATGACTTATGTAAGGACTTCCTTATCCACAATGATGGTTTCCCAGCCAGAACTCGGTAGTGTTTTGTTGTAAGACTACCATGTGGTCATACTTGTCTGGGACAACGTGTTCACATATGTGTAGCAGAACCAGCTCATGTTTTGGAGCTTACTATCGTAGTTCGTTTCCCGAGAATCTTGCAATGTCATCTCATCGATTTGTGTTGCAATCTTTCACTTTCAGGCCTGCTGAGTCTGGAGTATCCTGTGATCAACCATATCTGAATCTCAGGCGGATATAATGGTTGAAACGTTTCCAAGAATTATAATATCGGTCCTATAATCTGGTAGGTGGATGTTGTGACTACCCCACCTAGCCAGAAGACCAATTATTTTAGTATCTTGATTCAGCAATTTAGCCACCTTCCCATGAGGATGTCATATGACTTATTCTAGTAGTTATCCCTTATGGATTCTTGTGCTCCAGGAGTCCGACCTTTTACCTGATGTTCTAGAAACCAAACCATATCAATAAATGGGTTACACTATCACATCAAGGAGAACATTAGAAGCGGAGTGCTAAATTTCTCTTGGACGATCATCCAGATTTTGTTTCCTTGGCCTCGATAAGGTGAAATCTGAGAAGGTGTAATCTTCTTTGCATCTGCATCATCCATCATTATTCGTCATGGTAGTATGTTGTGTTGCCAGGATCCTTGACACGGTTATTGGTAAAACCTTGATGAATATGGAAATGCTCAAGTTCTTGAGAGCACGCACAAGCGCTAGGTGTTTTCATCGGCACTAACTGGGATTGCTCCCAGTTTCCTTGGTTATGCTATAACTTTTCAACAGTGGACTCACTCTCTACTGTTGTGTTTCTCCTAGTTACTAGCTTCATTCCCAATATTTGCATTTTGTTCCCAGCTAGCACCGTAGTTGTGCCAGCCTACCATGGGTCTCATTCATTTCCGGTGACAAGCAAAATCACCCCTTGTGTTGTCTTCAACAAGGTAATCCACATCATCCATTCTGGTCCGAGTATGTCATTCTTTCGGACTCCTCCAAACGATCGCTCAAGATTTGCCCTAGACTGGTATAAATAGTATCAATGATCTTTGAGTCAAAGGTAATTCTTTTTGCCACTTAAGGGATGATTCTACGAGCCACCTCCTCTAAGATGTCTCGTTATGGTATCATGGCAATTCAACTCCTCGCTACGTTGACAACTGTTCACCACCTTCTTAAGTGTGAAATTGTTGTCCACCTAGTGAACCTTCGTCATCTGTTTCACTCCATCCCTTTGGATGTGTGTATCATGTCTCAGCTCGCGAGATGTTTTAATGTCTCACTCTGTGAGTTGATCTTGAGTTGTTCGATCTTTGAGAGGATCGATCCTTCTAGAGTTTTTCCTTTCCCCTCGTTGTCATGTTAGTTGGAGTTCTCAGAACAAGACATCAAGACAAAGATGGTGACCAAATCAATGTTCTTATGAAGTGCAACCGGATCGTGAAGATTATGTTAGTTTGTGTTTCCCCTTCATCTTACCCTACGCTTGAATCTCGGAACGAGATTCTTGTTTAGTGGGGGTGAGTTGTAACATCCCTAGCTTCTGGCAATGCACTAGGCTAGATTTATGTGTGCATCATGTTTATTCTTGAAAGAAAATATAAATGGGGATTTCCTATACCCTAGCATCAAAGGAATTCACTAGGTTCAACTAAAATATTCTCAGTGATTCCAAATGGCTTTCAAAAATGTTCATCATTTCTAGAAAATGCTAGAAACAATAACCAGAGGTGTTGCACATTTTTCCATGACATATTTGGGCTCTGAATTAAATCATATAGTATTTGCATTTGGGCAGTTAAATGATATTAAATATTTTAAATGCTCAAATAATCATAAACTAAAATGTTTGCTGTTGGATATATTCCAAATAGTGGCATTGAGAAGTTTCATGATTTTTGGATCTATTTAAGTATTTTTAATAAAGCCCTAAAGACTACAGAATAATAGAAAACAGAAACTAAAATAGGAAAAGCAGAGAGAGAGGGAAGAAACCTACCTCGCACCCACCAAAGCCCACATGGCCGGCCCAGTTGGCCAGCCCAGCCCACCTGGCCCCCTCCCCTGTCGTCTTCCTCCTTGCCAGGAGGACGAGCGCGTGGCCGCAGCGCGCCGGCACGCGCCCCGGCCACCTCCACCCTGCCTGCCTGTGTCCCCAACGCCTGGACGCCTCCAACGTTGCCACGCTACCCCCTGGAACCCCCTCTCTCACTCTCTCGTCCCCATCCTCTCCTCTGCTCTCTCTCCCTCTCTGCCCGAGTGGAGCTTGTCACCGCCGCTCGCCGTAGACGCAGCCTCCGTGCTCCCCTCACCTCCCCGACGTGTCTACGAGCATCGTTGTGCCTCCCTCGTCCTCTCCATCCAGCCACACCTCGCCGGAGGCCCTGCATCGTCGCCATCTTCATCATCTTCGTCGCCGGCCGCGGGAGATCCCTCTCGCCGCCCCGCTCGCCCCGGTGCTTCCCCAAGCACGCCGAGGCCACCGCTGCACTCGCCGTGAGTTCCTCTACCGATCCCCCTGCTTCCATGTCCATTAGCTCATCGTAGCCCTTGTTTCCGTCGAGGTCGAGACCTCACCGGCGCCGGACTTGTCGCTGTTGTCATTTTGGTTCGCCTCCATTCAAACCGAACGTGTCACTGCACTCAATGCACTCCCAGGAGCCGAGCACACCCACCAGAACCTCACGCCGTGCTCTGTAGCCTCGTTTCTGTGCACGCCCAAACTCTAGCTGCCGCCTAGGAGCTCGCCGTCATCAGCTCCGGTCACCACAGGCCCGGCCGCCACCACCACTCGACGCGCGCTGCAAGAGCTCTCCAACGAGCCCAAGAATGGCCTCGTCTGTGCCCTGTGGGTGTTTTCCGAGCCGCGCCGCCGTCTCAGGCCTCGCCGGCGTCGAGTCTTTGGCGGGTTTGACCCATTTGACCTAGGGTTTGACATCCCAGGGTCACTGACTTGTGGGCCATGCCCCTGTTTAGTTAGGTGTTAGATTAGTTAGCGCTAATTAATTTAGCTAATTTGTTAAGCCAGTGACGAGTGGGCACAGGCCCTAATTAATCTAGGTTAGTGCTAACCTAACACTAACTAACTCTTTTAGTTAGTTGTTACACTGACGTGTGGGTACCAACAGTCAGGTTTGACCTGGGCTGGCGCCTTTGACATGCTGATGTCACCCCGACGTCATGCTGACGCAGTTAACCTTTTTCTGGTTTTAATCTTATTCAAGAAATTCCAGAAAATATCCAAAACTTCAAAAATTCATATAAATTCAACCGTAACTCAGAATGAAATAATTTATATATGAAAAATGATCAGAAAAATCCAATATATCCATTTGTACTGGTATCATGCATGTTAGAACAACTTATAGATGCTGTTTAGCACAAATCATATGAATGGCATTTAAATAACCACATGTGGAGTTTGAATTGAAATCTTGGATTCAAACCAACTTCATTTAACTTGTTGCTAGTTGCATTAGCTCAAACGACAACATAATGCCATGTCATGATCATGCATCATATTGTTGCATTTCATTGATTGTGTTCCCTCTTGTTTGCCGGTTGTTGTTCCCTCTCGATAGACGTGGTTCCGATGATGATCGATGACACCGATGAAGAACTATACTATCTTCAGAAGTGCTAGGCAAGCAAAAACCCCTTGTTCATTCCTATACAATCCCACTCTCTCGCTCCTGCTCTCTTTTACTGCATTAGGACAACAACGATTCAACTGTTACATGCTGCGGTAGTTGAACCCCTTTTCCTCTGCATGACCTGTCATCGCCAAAGTAAATAGGTGAAACCCACTAGCATGAGTAGGAGTTGTTTGATCCCTGATGTGCCTACTCATTCATGCTTGTTTGTCATGCCTACTACTGCTTAGAGTTGAGTCAGGTCTGATTCATCGGGGATGAATTGGAATGTTGTGAACATGTCCTACTGTGTGTGAGCTAAGTGTGTGAACGCGATTTGGTAAAGGTAGCGGTGAGAGGCCATGTAGGAGTACATGGTGGGTTGTCTCATTGAAGCTGTCATCAGGAACTGAGTTCTGTGTTTGTGATCCATGAACATTTGCTACCACACATTGGGTTCCAGTAACTCGACCCCTCTCGACTTATTAATCAGCCTGATCTCTGTCCAGGAGTTGCAACTAGTTTCTGGTGTTTGTAGGTAGTGCTAGTAGTCTACCAACTGGCACCCGGTACAGGTGGGCTTGGGACAGACTAGGTGCAGTGGCACGGTGTACCAAGTGGCACCCGGATGGTGGGCTTGGGAACCCTGCTCACATCGTTTGGGGCCGTGAGCGACACCCTAACCGGATCTCCTTGTGGATGGAACCCGAATAGGCGATAAACATGGACTAGAGACTGCGTGGTTAGTCAGGTCGCAGCCGACACCCTCGCCAGGCTTCCACTTGAAGGTTGCCGAGATACATGACGTGTACATGGCGGTAAGTGGCGAGAGCGTGTGTGAAGAAGTACACCCTTCCAGGGTTAATTTGATATATTCGAATAGTCGTGTCCGTGGTAAAGGACCTCTGGGTTGCCTATAAAGTTCATGGAAAAGTGAAAGTCAATACTCTAAAATGCGCAAGATAAGCGTGAGTGCTATGGATGGTGTTCTCGTAGGGAGACGGGAGCAGATCCATAGAGGTGTATTGATATGGTGAATATATGGACTCATGTGCGCCACCTCAAAAGAGTTACTTGCAGTCATAGTTCAGGATAGCCACTGAGTCAAAGCTGGCTTGCTGCAGTTAAACCCCACCATCCCTTTGTTGATACTGATGCATATGTAGTTAGTTCTAATGTAAGTCTTGCTGGGTACATTTGTACTCACGTTTGCCTATTTTATGTTTTTGCAGAGAGACTTCAGTCTCACTAGTAGTTCTGCGTGGACTTCGACATTTAGCTTGTTACCTCAGCTATGATCTTGTGCCCTCGGCAGGATCTGGTAGATAGTCAGGATCTGGTAGATAGTCAAGCTTCTCAGCCTTTTTCATTTGTAGATGTCTGTACTCAGACATGATAAGCTTCCGCATGTGCTTTGATTTGTATGCTCTGAATGTTGGGTCATGCGACCCATTGTAATATCTCACTCCTCGGAGCCTATTGAATAAATACTTTGAGTCTTAGAGTTATGTTGTGATGCCATGTTGTATTTGCACATAGCGAGCATATTGTGTGTATGATTTGAAATGCTTGGTATGTCTGGGATCTGACAACCTAGTTGTTCATCCTCGGTAGCCTCTCTTACCAGGAAATGTCTCCTAGTGCTTCCACTGAGCCTTGGTAGCTTGATACTACTCCGGAACACTTAGGCTGGCTGGCATGTGTCCTTCCTCGTTCCTGTGTCCGTCCCTTCAGGGAAATGTCACGCGGTGACTACCGGAGTCCTGTTAGCCTGCTACAGCTCGGTTTACCGAAGTCCTGCTAGCCCAGTTGCTACAGCCCGGATTCACTCATTGATGACCAACACGTTCGTTGTTGGGTCATGTATGTCTGTCCCTGTAAGTTAGCGCCACTTTGTGTCCACGACTAGTCATGTCAGCCTGGGTTCTTTGTCATATGGATGCTAGCAGCACTATCATATACGTGAGCCAAAAGGCGCAAATGGTCCCGGGCCTGGTAAGGTGGCACCCGTGGGAACACCGTGCGTGAGGCCGCAAAGTGATATGATGTGTTACATGCTAGATCGGTGTGACTTAGGATCGGGGTCCTGACAATATGGGTCCAAATTTGTTTCATGACAGGTGGGCCCCTCGGTGTGTAGTTTGTGGCACTTTAATTTGTGGGTCGAAATTTCTTCCATTCCAAGTGGACTATTAGTGTGTAGTTTTGTAGGTTATTCATAATAATTAAAGAGAACAACAGAGTTTTTTGCAATAATGCCATGGTGCAACGTTGAAGGCAAGAAAGGACATGAGAGAGAGCGATGATCGAGCCAGAGGGAAATCAACTGGGGGAGGTGCGGAGGGTGCAACGGTGTTTGGAGTGGTTGTGGGCCGAATGCTATGAAAATATAATCTAAACCCACTGGAATAAATGCCTACACAAATTAATCCAAGGTTGGAGTCCCCCTCGCAATGTAAATAGCTCCGGGTTTGCGAGGGATGGAGAGGTAGCTTCAATGTGTGGAAGATACGGCGTGAGAAAGTGAGGTCAATCAAGAGACATATAGATAGAGAGACAAAGTGAGTGTGGTCCGACATTCATCGAACAGATATATATGGTCTGGAGAGATATTGTCCGATTGAGCTTTTGGCAAGGGTTAGGGCTGTAAGATAGAGCTTGAGAGAGGATCCAGTCACAGACATGTAGATATATTTTGTGCTTGGGAGGAAGCAAGGTCAATCGATTACATATATAAAGGGAGAGAGATTGAGCGAGTGTGGGTCATCGTGCGATCAAAAGAGTGAGACGGGTTGGAGAGAGTGACCTAGATAGACAATGTGCGTGAGAGAGTATACAATATGAATATGTTGAATTGGGCTCAAACATGGAGATATATCGTTTGTGTCCGATAAAGAGCGAGGTCAATCGAGACATA
>NC_041387.1:510433143-510434299 GCF_002162155.2 Triticum dicoccoides
GAGCGAGCGTGGCCCGCCATGAGGTCGAAAGAGTGGGGGTGGCTAGGATGGACTGGCCTAGATAGACAATCTACGTGAGAGAGTATAGAGTGTGTCGATTGAGGCCCGAATAGGAAGATATATCATTTGTGTGTGAAAGAAAATGAGGTTAATCGAGACTCAGATAAAGAGAGCGAGATTGAGCGAGTGTGGCCCGCCGTGCGAAAGAAAGAGTGAGACAGTCTCGAGGGAGTGACCTAGATAGACAACGTGCGTGCGTGCACACGAGAGGTTGGGGGGCAAGATAGGCAATGCATGTATCTAGCGCGAGTGGGTCGGATGGAGAGAGAGAGAGAGAGAGAGAGAGAGAGAGAGAGAGAGATCGGCATGGGGTGCAATGGCGGGTGTGTGAGGTAAATACATTTGGTAACAGAGTGGAAAAAGGGGGTTGTGTAGTTGAGAGAGTTAGAGATCAAAACATGGAGATAAAGATGAACGTGTGTCAGAAACTGATAGCATCCTAAGGTGGTTAGGAGAGGAAGATTGACCGATACATAAAGTATGTAGCGTGTGTGTCGGGGGGGGCTAAAAACAACATTTGAATGTAGATAGTACGAGACTTAATATCGATGTTTCAATTCGGTGTACATTGTAAGATTTGAACTGAGGACTATGCATATGGGTAATTATTTTGAATTCGTGCCATACTAGGTTTGGAAAAGTTGACATTGACTCGATTGTTGTGCTATTTTGTAGGTCATATGTTTGAATCCATCCAAACGTTTTCTCACTACCATGGTGTTTATCATATACATATGAATTTGTATTAAAAAGTAGTGTGGATACAGTGAAATGTGAAATCCACGTTAGAATTGGAGATCGCTATGTGACACACACTCTAATTCAAAAAACAAATTATGTGACACACACTCTAATCCACGTTAGCGTGTTTACCGTTTCATTTTTTTTCAAATAACTCCTCAATAATTAATTTATAGTATCTCGTTTCGAATGACTAATTATTTGCAAGGAAAACACGGGCATGGTAATACATACAGATTCATTTGCAAATGAAAGAAGATTCGTTTGCATTCTCAAATGTAGGCGCACCAGGCAGACCAGGGTCGTGTCGTGGTGGTCGCGTGTGTTGGACGGACGCTTAGCACCCAGCCACCCC